>NW_010220390.1:0-827 GCF_000695765.1 Mesitornis unicolor
TTTTAAAAGCCTTCACTTTCATTCCATCTACATTAGGCTTTCGTTAAAGCCCATACTAATTAATATTCTGCAACTCTCCATGTATTTGAAATTGTACTTTGGGTGTGTGTAGGATGACTAACTTGCATAGGCCCCCTCATGGATGTAATCTCTTGGGAATGATACAGGCTCTCTTCTGGATTGTAATCTCAGATGAGTGGACAGCCGGTGAAAACGGTCTCATTTTTAATGTGCTTCTTGTAAACAAATAAAGCATATACAGGTTGATCAGGACCAGTATATATGAGCAGCCAAGCTGCAGTAGAAACAAATCAGCCACTATGGAAGAGGAGAGATGGAGCTTTCCACTAAGCATCTCTAATATTGGCAAATCATCTCAAATATTAGAAGTCCACTTCTGATTTCTCAGAATACATGGATAAGGTGTGTGACATAATTTTAGTTAATGCCCAATAGACAACTGAAGCTTAAATATTTTATGATCACTGGGGGTTTGAGGGATTGTGTTTTGGGTATTTAAGTAAGATCAGTAGTTAGAATCTATAGAATAAAAGCATCTAAGAAAACAGAAATTTCTGTCAGTAGCAGTAAAATTAGCATTGCAGATGTCTTGTGTTAGGAGCAGCAGTGGTGGAACCCAGTAGAGACCGCTGAAATGAAAATTTTGTGATCACGTTGTGAAGCTTATGGGAGACCTAAGGAAAATGATGCTGGTAATAGAAGAATTCTGGTGGTGCTTTAAAGTCTGCAGATTTGAAATCACACTGAGATTGATTATACTGTGCAACTTAACATCCAGTCTTGCAAAGAGGACTTAATTACTAATG
>NW_010220391.1:0-840 GCF_000695765.1 Mesitornis unicolor
GATTCTGTGATCACGTCCTAATTTAATACAATTTTCTGATGCTGTTGTGGATGAAATCTGTTTCAGTACAGCATATTAATAAAATAATTACAATTTGATATCAGACGAGAACCAAAACCTGGGCGTTTCCATTCGATCCAAAAAGCTTTCGCTTGTAAAGCTGAACATTTGAAAGTGAGGAAAACCAGATGCAACTTTAATTATAATGTTGTAGCCACGTGATATTTTCCCATAGATCCTCTGACTTATTCACTGTAGGGTTTCGGCTACCGAAGTGGAACGGGTTAAGGTTGCACGGATGATCCTAAAGCTGTTACTCCCTAATTTTTAGGGCTTGATTTTTGCAACCCACTTAAATTTTCTTCTCATGATTTTAGACGCTAAGCTGCTTTACGACGTAGATTTTTGAGACGAGCGGCGTATCGCCCGTAGACGGGCTACTTTTTGTGGGCAAATAAATACGATTCCAGTCTTTGGGCTCAATTTTCTTCAGGTGAATATTGCCCAGAATCAGGACAATCTCATCATAATAGTATATTTATAAAATAATAGTTTACCCGTGTAACCGGGTGTTAGTGGAAGGTAAAAGGCGCTCGACAGGTTATTCTCAAGTACCTGCTGCACTCGACCGCTCTGGTTGTATGGGTGGGTTTATTAAATTGGGTGTGACGTGCCTTGAATTTGCCAGCAAACCTCAAGAGCTTTGGCTCCTCCGTAGCTTTTGGCTAATGGTTTTCGTTCTTTAGAGCCAGAGGTTCCCAAATTTTGGCATGTATACACTTGTGGCATGCAGTCAAGCTGGAGACATAGGCCCAGGGGAACCTCATGAGGTTCAACAAG
>NW_010220392.1:0-839 GCF_000695765.1 Mesitornis unicolor
GGCTTTCTGGGCTGTGAGCGCACATTGCCAGGTCATGTTGAGTTTATCATGAACCAACACCCCACGTCCTTCTCCTCAGCGCTGCTCTCGATCCATTCTCCACCCAACCTGTATTTGCCACTTTTCCCTGGGGAGAGCCCTTTCCTTGGACAAACAATCCCACAGAGCTGGTGGGGAGCCACTGAAAGCAGCATCCTGCAAACAAGTCAGGGCCAGGCAGCCAGGGGATCTGGACGTGGGAGAAAGGACGGACAGACAGGCAACAGGACAGCATCCACCTTGCCTCCAGCAAAGAGGCTTTCCTCTGCACTGCTTTGCCCTGCAGAGAGCTGAGACCCAAGCCCAGAGATGCATCTCTGCTAGTGAAGGACCACACGTGAGGGGGAAGCCCAGCTCCTCCATGGTTCCTGGCACAGATACGAAGCCATTCACGGGTCCAGATGCCATTTTTGCTCTCCTCAGCCCTGCTGCCTGTGGAGCCAAAAAGCGTGAACAGACACAGCCTCCATGGAAAAGCAAGAGATGCAGAGGGGCATGAGCAGGCAAAAAGAGAGAAGGTGGCAAAACAGAAGGGAGAAAGGGCATGCAGGCACATTGATGTGGCATTTGCCGTCCAGACTCGCTCCACCTGGGCAAGGTTCAGCATCACCAAGGGCCAGTCACTGAAATACTGGCACGCAGAGATCATCCTGGGAGAACCACTGCTCTTTAACATCCCCTACATGCCAACGAAGCCCTGCCCCAGCACAGCTGAGTGAGAGCCATACTGGTACTCATGGTGCTATAGCAGGAGCTCCGGGCAGCCTGGCACTGCCACCTCCTCTTCCTCCTCACCTCCC
>NW_010220393.1:0-841 GCF_000695765.1 Mesitornis unicolor
TTCTGTGATTCTGTGAGCCATCTCCTGTCTTGGCCTGACCCTACCAGGACAGCAGCCAGGTTACAGACATCAAATATCATGATGGAAAATTGAATGCTTACAGCCTTACCTACAGGCTATTTCAAGGAAGGCCAAGTGTTACCTGCTTTCTGTTCAAAGATTGGAGCAGTAGCCAGCGGAACTGTTTTCATATCAAAAGGTTTGTCAGAAGGCTCCAGTGTATATTGGTGCAGGGCTTTCTCCATCCCAGGAACAGAGACAGTCAACCCTGTAAAGCAAATGCACGGGGAGATTTCAGTTTTAATAGCAGGAACTGTCCGAGGCCTCCAGGGTTCACAAACGAGCAGCATGAATTTTGGATTGCCCATTGCATCAAAAGCAGTAAAATACAGTGTGAAAAACTTATTCATGTCTCAGTTACCTCCCTCACGAGATATAAATAAGGAAGCTTATTTCAAGAGCTCTTGTCTGTAGCCTGTCCTCTTGTGAGGAATCTAGATAGATACTTGAGCTAATAAAAACTTATAAAAGCACTTTCATTTCTCAGTAAACACAACACGCACCCTAAGTATTTCAAGTTACTGGGGAGAATAAAAAATCCTGCTCCGAAGATGACACCGAAAGTTGCCACTCCAGAGGGTATGGCAGTCTGAACTCTCAACAAAAGTCATCTTGCGATAGTCTTAAATATGTTAAATATTCTGCTTGCGTGAACTTTTAACCACAGATTATAGAACAATTTTATAACCAACCCTGGCAACAAGATGTGTCATCTTTATTTTGGTAAGGAAAACATGGAGCAAAGGTTAAGAAATGGAGCAAAGTCCAGCTGGAGGCCAGT
>NW_010220394.1:0-839 GCF_000695765.1 Mesitornis unicolor
AAAACCCCTCACAGAAAACCCAATACATGTGAAAAGCATCAAGAAAATATATTTTTACTAATCAGTATTATTTGTATGCTGATATGCCTTGGGAGAGAGTCACAGTGGAAGATTTGGTTAGCATGGAGGATAAATAGTGAGATGATGAGTTTTCCACTTGAAATCAATAGTTATAAATCCAGCCCACATAGGTAGTGATTCAAGGATTTTGGTGACTAATAGCAATGTTTTTACATAACTTCTGGAAGCAATTTATAAAAACGTATCTAATTAATAAAAGCAATCGCTGCCCTGATACAAAGTATCATTGGTGCTCATTTCCAGAAAGAGGAAAATGAAGAATTCATTTCAGAATGAATGAAGAATTTTCAGAGAATGAGACCGGTCACGCTGCAAACAGTCATCACACTAATGAGGTGCTTGAGCACCAGTTCCAGTCTTTGTGTTAATCCTTTTAATTAATCCTTTTTCTGGGCAGATGCAGCCTGGCAGCAGCAAAAAACTATCGTCTTCTGAATTACACTGAATCAGTAGCAAAGAAGTGGAGATTTGGCAACTCTTCTTGTTCATCTAAACAGATTTTCCTTATACCTGCTGTGTATTTGGAAGTACAGTCAGGTACACACTGAAGATGCAAGGAGGTGTCTACAAAGAGCATTCATTCATTATTAAAAGTAGCTAGAGGGTAGAGGGAGTAATTTGTGAGTGGAAGTTTGAACCTGTGGATTGGATTTGGGAATGAAGAGCCTGCCTACAACACTGTAATTAGTCAGCTAGGTGGGTGTTAATGGGCTTGATAAGGCAATGGGAAAGATTGGTTAGAAATTACATCTACACAA
>NW_010220395.1:0-839 GCF_000695765.1 Mesitornis unicolor
ACTGCACAGAGCTGGAGCCTCCTCTGAGAACCTTCTCCATCCTATCCCAGAGTGACTCTACATGGTACAGAGGAGGCAGCAGGTTCCACCCAATGGCTCAGCCATGGAAAGTCAGCCAAAATAAAGAGGCTGCAGAAAGGTAACCCTTTTCACTCTAGTTCAAGGAAACGGAGCCAGGGGAAGCTTGTGAGGAAGGCCTGGGACTGAAATTCAGGGAAGTGTCTTTCCCAACTCCGTTACAGTCTCCATGTGAAGGAGAGAATCACTTAATATTAAACATACCAGGGCAGGGAGGATAAAGTTACAGAAAGAACAAAGCAGAAAGAGAGAAATGTCAGCTAAGCACTCGTCTAAACTAAATTTGGGAGCAGGACGGAAGGAAAAATGAACTCCCAAGGCTCAGAGGAAGGGAGACTTCTGAGGGGAGAGTTTTTTCCCTAATGCTACTATAAACAACACTGACATGCTGAAATCACTGCCACTGCAGACCATATGGAGTCCTGTTATTCTGGAACAAGTTTCTAACGTGTTGTCATGGCAATACTGCAAAGTACATCCCGGTGAACCCCTTCCAGAAGCAAATCCTGCCCAGATTTGATACGCTCACAATCGCTCTGTTCCTGAGCGCAGATGTGCATAAGCAAAGGACAATCCAGATAAAACTGCTGCACCTGCCATGTCAAAGGGGAACTTTTACAGTCAGTTCTGCTGAAAATTGAGGTAATAATAGCTCCTGAATTACTCAGACCTAAACTACTCAACTATAAATGGCAGAGAACTGCTGGGACTCTCCTGACCCTGCACCTCAGAGCAGCCACACTGGCAGAGGTCAGATCAGA
>NW_010220396.1:0-840 GCF_000695765.1 Mesitornis unicolor
CTTTCCTTTTACTGTATATAGACAGGTTGTTTAGGTAGTCTGTCTGTTCTTGGCAAATTATCTACCGGAGGTACTTGTTCCTCTTGTAGTCCTTCAGTGGAGAGATGCTTCCAGATTATTTGGTTCTCTCAAAACTCCAGAATTTGCTTGAATTTTTGCTTTACAAGCTTGCTCTTGCACGTTCCGTGTTTTTTGAGGTCCTCCTATGCTGGACTGGCGCGTAATGCTTCAGGCTCTCTTGTGGTGCATTTGCTAACCCTGCAGATTATTTAGCTGTGTTCATTTGGATCTCTTTAGAATCTGGATTTAGCCTTTAACTCTTTCCTGATTCTGCTTTTCCTTTGTGCGATGGAGCTCCCTTGGCTGGTGAGCGAGAAGGGAAAGCACGACTTCGATGCATCAGGGGTTAGCACGACGGCAAGCACGTTATGCACGCATAATGTGGTGTGGACAGGCGTCCCTGCAATTTTTGAGAGTTAGTTTCTAAATGACAATGTGGAAATATCTGAGTGCAGAAAAATGTATTTAGAGAAACTACACAGAATCTGCAAAGCCTAGCATTTGGGCCTTGACTTCACACAAAAGCGCTTTGTGTAAAGGATGGCTAATCTTTGAAAAAGAGACCCCGTGATACCACTAGAACAGTGCTGATAAGAGAGAAGCCATACCATAAATTGACATTTATGACCTATACTATTTAAGTTCATGCAAATCTTGGATTCTTGGTAAAAATTTCTACAGGTCTTGTGCTCTAAAAGATATAATTTTAATAATTTTACTTTAATAATAAGGGCTTTAATAATTCCTTGTGTAATAGGCTGGCATTTCTAGTTAGGGCAC
>NW_010220397.1:0-835 GCF_000695765.1 Mesitornis unicolor
TATGCCTTGAGATGGCACCAAGGATAAGGTCCTAGGCAAAAGAAATATTTTATGGCCAATACTGAATTATGGACTGTAGTGAAGTGCCTGAAATGCAAATTATTACCAGTTCTGGAGAAGACTAGAATTTAGGAGAACTTCAGTGGAGGTAAAGTGCAAGCACAGGAGGAAACGGTGCTGAGTAGAGTTGAATGAAAAGAGCTGGGCTGAGGGAGGTTACTGATGACATCCTGGGGTATTATTCTTGGAACTCGTCTTTGTTTCATATTTTTAAAATTACTTTGGTGGAAAAAACCCAGCAAACTGATGAGACAAAAAAATTGAAAATTACTGTTAAGAAAGAATGAACTAATAAGATTGCTATATGGGATCATCGTATGGAAGTGACTGAGGAAGAGAAAGATGCAATTGCAGTCAAACACTTATCTTAGGATGCGTACCTGGAGTTGTGGCAGGGAAGTATTCATGCCAGCAGGCATGCCATCCCCTTCAGAAACTGCACGCACTTCTGACCACCCTTCTTCAGCAAGAGGCAGCTCATCTAGCATGTCCAGAGGTGTTTTGCTAGCACAGTCAATGAAAAGAACAGTCTGTTTTAGGAGATTACCAGAGCATGGCTTGTTTAATGCAGCAGAATGAAAGCTGAGACAGAGGGCATGGTTGCCATCTGCCATAACCTATGGAAAATGGTGTGTGAATTCAAAGGTTATGTTGAATATGAGGATAAAACTGTGTGAATACTTTTATGCTAGAAAGTGAAAGCAAACACCTCACAAAGCATCTCGAGTTCCAGAATATCCTTCTGGTTGGGGCAGTAAAGGCAAAAAAACCCAAA
>NW_010220398.1:0-841 GCF_000695765.1 Mesitornis unicolor
ATGATTTATAGGTTCGCGAAGCTGCTCATCTCTCTGATTTGTTATAATTTTAGGAAGTGAAGGCAGAATGCAGTAATTCTCTGTTGAAACGGGAATTTTCTCAGTATCTTCCAGTAAAAAAATTTACAGTAGCTGAATTAACAACTACTGATTTGTTAGCTGTTCTGGTGATTTGACCACTGGCAAAGTGAAGTGGAAGAGGTGCTTTTTATTTATTTCAGGGTGAGTTTTTTTGCACTGTCTATTACTTTTAGTTCTGTGTAAGAGAGAAATTAGTGAGGTTTTGTTTTGGGTTGTTTTGTTTTGTAGCAGTTTCAGCTCACTGTAAAGAATGCAGAACTTTGTTCGAGTTTTAGGGGTTTCTGAGGGTGTGTGTATTTTTTAACATGAAATACCTGTTTATGTGCACCAAGTAGGTCATTTCTTGGAAGACCAATTCTTGAGGATGTCAGAGGTCCTGCTACTAAAACAGCTTCCCTGTTCTGTTAAAGTAATTTTTAGTCTGATCGTGCAAACACACTTGATGAATGCGAAGTCCTCCAGATGCACGGAACAGCCAGTACTTTGAACAGCATGAGCTTCTCCTTAGTGCTTGTTTTGCGCTGACAGATTGTTAGCGTTCAGCTCTCTTACTTTTAAAGACCATTCTGACCCTAATTAATTGAAAATTAATACAGAAACATTTGTGGAGGGAAGTTTTTGAGAACGTATGTTTTTCCTGTGTGCACATACATCACATAATTGAGTAGATCTGGAAGAAAAGTACAAAAGCAGAAAACAGGCAGAAGTGTTTGGTGCTGTGATTGGGTTTTGAGCAAAATACAGCAGCAAAGATATTTAG
>NW_010220399.1:0-840 GCF_000695765.1 Mesitornis unicolor
AGCTGGAAAGACTCGTAACATGTCTTTACTTTGTGTTGTGTAGCTGGGTGTTTATGCTGTCCCAGCAGTAACAGCCTGTGCTCTAGCAACTGTGGGGATTCACGAGAAGGTTCCTCCAACGCCTCCTTCGGCCAGCGCGACTAACTCCACCTCTCAGCCATTCTTCACGGGCCTCAAGATGGTAAGTGCTGTAGCACAGAGAACCAGTGCTGGAGTGAGGGATGCAGCCCTGCCAGACTGGGATACACTGGGGAATCTGCTGACAAAGCAGGCTCTAAACTCCACCAAACCTACCATGGCAAGCCCCAGAAGGAGACCAGGATCCCTTCCTTCCTCAGGGAGCGGAAGCTCCTCACAGTAAAGCTGCAAGAGATGCTGCCTGAGCATTCAGCTGTGGACTGGCTGCCGTTCAGGTAGCTCACACAGGCACACCAGGGCTTACCCAAGAGGACCACACAACCTGAGCCTTCTGAGCACATGTGGTAAAGGGTAGAACAGTACACGGCAAAGTGAAGGAAGAACTTGGGCAGTGAAGAGATCCTTCCTCCCTACATGGTCTCTGTTTTAACTTGTCCTCTGGCTGAACTGACAGGAGAGAGCCAAACTCCTCTAATGCTCACAGGGTTGCCCTGTCAACATTTCCAGCTGAGGGGTCAGAGCCACTGACCCTGAAGTCTGCTGTCACAGCTAGGCCTTATTACCCCCTCCACTTGTTTAAAGGATACCTGAACTTCTCTCGCCAGCTCCTGAGAAACAAGCCATACATCATCCTGGCAGTGTGCTTTGGAGGAGGAATTGGGATGTTCACCTGCTTTTCGGCCCTGCTGGAACAGATCCTTT
>NW_010220400.1:0-841 GCF_000695765.1 Mesitornis unicolor
CTAGCAAATTCCTAAAGAGAATCTCCACTGCCTACTCATGGGTCCAGGCTCTCTCCTGACCAAGTTACTTTCCAGGCTTATGATGATAACCACATGGTGCCAGTGCCCAGGCCCTCCAGATGTCTGAGTGACCTACTCATGTGTGTCTGTGTGTATTCATCCTCTAAGAAGTGTCTTCAGTGTTTGGGGTGGGAGATATTGCAATTGCAAACTGCTCTGGCAAGCATGTAAATCCTATGGACCCTACAGAGTACCCTGGGCTTGCAGCTCCTCTCTCATTATGTCCTTAATGTAGAAGATGAGTAAGCATGTGCTTGCCATTGACCTCCATGCCAAATGTCTATCTCACTACCACCTCTTCTGTTCCACTTGAGTCCATGCCACTTCCACTCTTCATTGGCACTCAACATCCAAAAGCCTGGACTCTAAAACCACAAGGTAAGACACAGTCCTGAAGTAGGCTAGGCTTTTTGGTTCACTCTGATCCTAAATTACACTATTTTAGACATGTTATGTTGTTCACATATTCCGCTTTCACATCTCTGCTGTTCCCCAAATTGTGACATCAAATATGTGTCCCTCTCTGTGCAAACCACAACCCTCCTCCAGAGGCCCTGTACATCTGTAACTCCCTTTGTCCCCTTGGTTGCCATTGCTGAAGCTATTTTAAGAAAGTCCACAGAAAAATAAGAAAAGAAAAATCACACACAGGACTAAGCTTGCATCTTGGAAAGCTGTAAAATCCTAATGTGAAAAAAAAAAACAACCCAGAGCTGGTAACTGATGGTCATCAGAGTTATCTGTGTCAACTGACCTGGGAAATGAAAGCAACCCAGCAATA
>NW_010220401.1:0-843 GCF_000695765.1 Mesitornis unicolor
GGTGGGGTGCGCGGTGCTGCACTGGGTGCAGCATACACAGGAATGGGGGTGCGCTGGGTGCAGGGGATGGGGGGCACTGGAGGCACTGGGTGCACTGGGATTGTGTTGCATTGGGTGCAGCGCAAGGAGAGATGGGGGTGCAAGGAGGTGCACTGCACACAGATGGGGTGCACTGGGTGCAGCACGCACAGGAATGGGGGTGCACTGGGTGCAGGGCATGCAGGGACGGGCTGCACGGTGTTGCACTGGGTGCAGGACACGGGAATGGGGGTGCATGGGGTGCATCGCACACAGAGATGGGTGCACTGCTGAACTGGGTGCAACACACAGGAATAGGGTGCGCTGGGTGCAGGGCACACAGGAATTGGGGTGCCCTGGGTGTAGGGCATCGAGGAATGGGGGTGCAAGGGAGTGCAGGGCATGCAGAGATGGGGTGCATTGCATGCAGAAGTGGGGTGCCCTGGGTGCAGGTCACAAGAATTGGGGTGCATGGTGTTGCATAGGGTCCATTGCACAGCGGAATGGGGGTGCACTGGGTGCGGCACACAGCAATGGGGTGCAACTGGGTAGAAATGGGGTGCACGGTGTTGCAGTGGGTGCAGCGCACAGGAATTGGGGTGCTCTGGTTGCAGGGGACAGAGGAATGGGGGTGCACTGCACACAGCAATGGGGTGCATGGTGTCACACAGGGTGCAGCTCAGAGGAATTGGGGTGCCCTGCATGCAGGGCACACAGGAATGGGGCTGCAAGGGCGTGCACGGCACACAGAGATGGGGTGCATGGTGTTGCAGTGGGTGCAGCTCACGCACCAGTGGGGTGCCTGGTGCTGCAGCGGGTGGAGGG
>NW_010220402.1:0-841 GCF_000695765.1 Mesitornis unicolor
ATCTGGGAAGAGAGAGAAGTGAGGAAGTGAAAGTCGCCAGACTTTGCAAAGGAAATTAAAAATTCAATAAAAACCTTGATAGCCAAATAAAAGAGAACAACAGAAGATGGAGGATCTAGGGCAATGCAGAGGACCTCTACAAGGTTACATTTGCAGTAGGAATATGAATGTAGTTTACGGATGTGGAGATAGGCTGGCTAATACAGCATTGTATTAGCTAGAAAGTGTGACAGCAGAGCTGGCAGTCAAATACATGGCCCTCAGTGTGCTCCTACTGAAGGACTTACTGTTCCACCCCCACAGTGCTGAAAAAGCTGGCACGTAATGTTGCAAGGCTATAAAAAGGAGTTTAATAATTCTTTCAGATGTGGGTGTAAGGGGGAGATGATACCTCATAGCTGCGAATATAAAATACTGCAGTGACACTGAAGAATGGAAGGGGACGAGGAAATGAGTGGAGGAGATGGTTATGTGATGACTGCTCCAGCCGGGCTGGGGGGCAGGGAAACAACAGGGGAAGGAAACAGAAACTGAAGGCCTAGAGGGAAATGGGCTTGCAAAGCAACACTGAGAATGCCAGAGCAATCCACTCCTCTCTTTTAGACACAAGTGTGGTAACTCTGCAGTATCTAGATCTTGAATAATGCTTTGATATGGAGCTGTGCTGGAGCTAGGAGTTAAGGAAGGGAGTGTAGATGCTGTGTGGTGAGCCAGGAGGATGGAGGGATGCAGCTGGTCTTCAGTTTGGGATGGAGTTTGCTGAAGCCATTAGGGGTCTTGCCACAGCACCAGGAGCTGGATCCAGTGACCGTTCAGTCCTTTGCCTTTGCCTTTGCTTTTG
>NW_010220403.1:0-842 GCF_000695765.1 Mesitornis unicolor
TTCCCTTCATCTAGTCATAAGTTCATTTTCTCTCCCTTGGCTCAGCGTATTGGGTGGCTGTGGACATCCACAGTGGTGGCTGAGGAGCGCAGTGTCCCCAAGGACTCATCTTGCTGTAGCCCAGTGATTTGCTCAACCATGCCCTTGGGCTTGCTCCTTTCTGCTTCCTTGTGAAATAAGTGTGTGGTGCTGCGAGCCCTGCCAAGGCAGGGGTGGCTTACAGCAAACCTCTTCCAGTAAAACTCTGTGCAAGCCCAGGGGTGGCCTTGAGGACATTTGGGATGCTCTTGGCGAAGAAAATAAGTGGAGTTTTTGGCTTGAGGGCTTCAGGCTTCTCCCATTATGCTCCTTTTGATGGTGGAATGTAAAACATGGTGATGGGTTTTGTTTGGGGTTGTCATTTGTCCTGTCCATCTCCCGTTGTGTTGCTCCCCAAAGCCTGTGCACAGCCGTGCTCTGAAGAAGCTGGTGTTGGACCTCTTTCAATTACAGTTGGGTGTGAGGGGAACATAGCTTCTTGTCTGGCTCACCAAGACTCCTTCTCCTGGCCTAGCAATGCCTTGAGGTGAATGCCCAGGGTTTCTCCCAGCCATGGGTGCAGGCCCAGACTCGTTACCTCTACTGAGGGAGAGCTGAGCCCTCCGAGGTGGTGGTCAGTGTGGGCGGCAGTGCTGTGCCCATGGTTCCTTGTTCATGGTCCGCTTCAGGAGCTCAAGTTATTTGCAGTGCTGCCGTGCCCCCTCAGCTGCGGGACGTGATTTTGCAAACCCAGGGTAACACCGGTCTGAAGGAGATACATCCAGGAAAGATCAAGTATGTGTCAGGGGGAAGGAACTGGGCTG
>NW_010220404.1:0-842 GCF_000695765.1 Mesitornis unicolor
GCATAGAGGCTTTTGCTAGTGCAAGAGGAGCTGCCTATGCAATCTTTAACATCATAGACAATGTGCGTATCTTTGCCCACACTCTCATTTCAAAACTGAGAGACACTTCTTTTTACAGTACAGGTGCTATTTATGGATATGAGATTAGGAAGAGTAGATAACAGTGTCTAAAATAAGCAGGAATATAAACATGAAAGCAGATAGAATGAGTAACTATTAGTTAGTTCCTCTTGGTATTCTAGATTTATCAGTTCTTGCTTCAAAGGTAAAAGTATTGGATCTTGGAATCACTTTTGGAGTTGGAGGTATCCCCTAATGTTTTTATCATGAAGGGCACATGTATGATGCTGTATAGAGAGGTGATTACAGCCGATGTAAGTATATGAGCATAGGTCTGAAGGTATCAGTGGCACCACCAGCAGCGTGAGTGTCAGCAAATCAATAGAACACAACCTGGTAACATAGATATGTACTTCAATTGCCAAGAGAGTCTGAAATCAGGAAAGCTGTGATATTACGAGCTCATGAAGCTCTATGAAATGCAATTGCGTGTTTTGGATTATTGTTAAGACATGGTTCAAGTTCTAGACCCACCCAGGATGGAAACAAACCCGTGATAAGTAAGAATTCTGTTTCTGCTTGTATTCTTGCAAGAGCTGATCAATACAGTAATGAGGCAAGAAAATATAATTCAACTTAAATGTTTCAGAAATCCCACCTAAATTACTTTAAAATTACATTTAATATCTCTGCAGAATAATGGTGCACTCTAGGACTTCTTCACGAAAAATATCATTAGTAAATAAGCAGGGGTTTATTTTGTTTTGTTTTGTTTTGTTTTG
>NW_010220405.1:0-836 GCF_000695765.1 Mesitornis unicolor
GCGTGAACAAGCAACTGCCAAATAATTGCAGCTTTGGAAATCATCTTATTTCTTATTTTTTTAATTTTCTTTCCTTCTGCCCGAGGGAGTTGTTTTTTATCAGTGTATTTAGATGTACGGTTACTCAGTTAACAGCCAATGACTTCAGTTCTTCCTGTAATTCCCGATCTTAAAGCCAAATAACGTGGTCCAGGACTCCAGAAAAGGGAACATCTCCATGCAGCCAGCCAATACCTGGTGATTATATTTATTTTATTATTGCAGCCACTTAAAATATCCATAAAAATACCAATTATAGGACCAGCAGCAGTGATGTTGAGGATAGGACCACATCACCCCAGCAAAACTTTGCTTTACAACAAAATCAACCCCCGCCCGTCAGGGCTAAAATTGGTCAAATCGCATTAAATTGGAGCCAGATTTTAAAATACGCCGCATTTCTGACGTACTTTCAGGAACTTTGACTTTCATTAGTTTGAAGGACTTGTATCGCTGACATCTATATTTAGTTTTTGCTGCCTTTTAAACCTTGGCAGTGGATTAGATATGCGCAGCAGGGGGTTTTGAGCACCGGCTCGTCACAACTTATCTAATTAAAGCGTAGCTGTAGGCCAATTAGAGCCACGAGTGCTTTTAACCACCTTTTGACACAGCAGAGAAGAAACCGTGAGCTGGGGATTTGGTTTAATGGAGAAAATCAAGAAGATCAATGCCAGAAGACGTAGGGGTTGGAGGGTGGTGGGAACTTCACATCATCTCTATAAATTTATATTTATATATCTATGTGTCTATCTATATACCTGTCTGTTTCTCCCTTATGAGGAGCGGCTGAGGGA
>NW_010220406.1:0-843 GCF_000695765.1 Mesitornis unicolor
TGTGTGTGTGTGTGTTTCAGCTGTCACTTTCAGGTATAACCTGAGTTAGACATGCGTGTTTACTCCCATATCTGAATGTTGATTTAAAGGAGTTAAAACAGTCCCAGATCTGTCCATTTGAGGGCTCTTCAGTAATTATTAAAATATATACTGTTAAGTAATTAAGGCATACGATATAGGCTTTCATTAGTAGCCTTAAACTTAATTCAGTAAATACTGAAAACCTCTTCCACGTTACACTGCAGGACAGTTACGTGTTTTTGTGACATAGCTGATAAGACATCAGCAAATCCCTTCTCCCTACCTGAATATCCAACAGTGGTTACACTTGCCAAAAATATTAATCTGCAATGGCACGCCAAAGATATTTTATGTCAGATGTAATGGCCCTGATGCGTGAAGCATGGGGGCAGTATCCCAAACATAATCTCTTCTACTTATTGTTTCATGCCCACCCATCAGGAAATTCAATTTGTCTGCTCTTGTTTAATACCAGCTCGTTGTATCTCTTTTCCATTATTTTTATAAAGATAACAATGTATTTGAACATGTTATCCTCCAAGTAATACTCACGAAAGATCTTTTTTACATGTAAACTGATTGCTCAATCTGCTGTATTTTAACTCTCTTCTGTGGATTAATTTCCAGTTAATCTGAGCTCCTTGTTCCTAATGAGTTATGACTGGAAAAGATTCCCCCCCCTCCCCCCACTGGAACTTCAGTTCACGTATTTTGCCATTGCAAGGCAAATTTAGGGAGGGCCTTGAGGCCACAGGCAGCCTTCATTATTGGGGCATGAGCACTTTGTAGCCAACTGCACCTTTAATACTCCAGGAGGTTTGT
>NW_010220407.1:0-842 GCF_000695765.1 Mesitornis unicolor
GAAGCTTAACATGAATAAGATAAAGCCTTAAAGAGAAGAAAAGCATTCTGAAATTCTAAGAGCCTGTTTTGAGCTGGTTCATCTGTGATTTTTCAGTGACAAACTGCTTCCAGAAGTTTGGGCACTTCTCCGCCGAGTTCTGCACAAGCGCCATGTGCTACCAATTTACTACAACTGTCTCCACTCTTAGGGACTGATGCAGCTCTTTGTTTTGATCCAAACAGCGATGATTAAGATGCTGAAGTAAATTTTTTTCCATTAATTTCAACAGACCTTGGATCAGGTCTTGGTGGTTCCTGAACAAAGCGAGGAACATAATGTAAGCAGCTTTGTGCAAAAACATTGCGGTAGGTGGAGGAGGAGAGGAAAACAACCTCTTATTTAGGAGGGTTGAAAGATGAACTTTTGAAACAAAAACTTTTTTGGTTTTGTCAGAATCATTTAAGGTATGTGCTTGAATACGGTGCAGCTGAAAAGTATTATTGCTTGACCCCATCAAGACCTCTGCTGAGTTCTTGTCATATTTGATGACCTCTTTTTCAAAATGTCCTCAATAACAAGCCTAATAGTATTTGGAAATAATTGGGCTCCACGTTACTTCTTACTTTCTCCTACAAGCCAACCTAATTCTCTTCTTACTTCACTTTGTACCGGTGGTCAATATTTTGCTGTTCTGAATCACAATGGAAACTCTCTTTTTAATACTAGCAGCATATGAAATGCTCCAATTGGTAAGAAACATTGCATTTTACACTTGAGTGCCACCTCAAATATTATCCTGCTCATCTTCAGTGCTGTCTTGTTTCTTGACTAAGTCCATGATGTCATGAGTTTTGGTTTTC
>NW_010220408.1:0-843 GCF_000695765.1 Mesitornis unicolor
GACTTGATCTTAAAGGTCTCTCCCAACCTCAGTGACTCTGTGGTTCTCTGATCCTCACATTTGTCCATTACAGCGATGCTCCAGTGCTTATTGCTATGGGCCTTGGTGGTCCAGACAGTTACGCTTCT
Source organism: Mesitornis unicolor (assembly GCF_000695765.1). Lineage (NCBI taxonomy): Eukaryota > Metazoa > Chordata > Aves > Mesitornithiformes > Mesitornithidae > Mesitornis > Mesitornis unicolor. Next base: position 129 of record NW_010220408.1, read on the forward strand.
GAATCGTTCCCCCAAACACACAGGTGCTGTTGGAGGGGTCACCTCATGCTTGGTTTCCCCCTCTCCTCCAAAGCTCTCACCGTGATCCCATTGCTGCCTTCCCTGGACATCCCCCAGCACCCAACCCTGCAGCCCCGCTGCTGACAAACTGGCTTTGCTGGCACAGTTGCCATCTCTAATGTAGGACTTACAGCTCTGAATCCCTTGTATGTGTCAATAAGGTACATTTAAAAGCAAAAATTAAGCTCCTGAGCTTAATTAGAACATTTGCTTTGCCATTACGGCCCCAGTGAAGCCCTTTCTCTCAATATTTGCCATTCCCGACTGGTTTCCATTGCACTGGTGCCATGATACCATGAAGTGGGCTTAGCATTTCCTCAGTACCCTTTCATACAGCTGACGGCTTTAATTCTCCAGTGGGACCCCACACTGTAATTGGCTTTGTCTAATTAGAGCTTAACGAGCTCTGTGAACCCAGCGGGCCGGTGATCGGGATGAAGGTGCAACCAACTGCACCCAAAACCATCATCACAGCAGCAGTGGACACGAAACTAATAACTTTACCTTTTAACTTCAATAATGCTGTTGGAACAAGCAAAATAACATCCCACCGCAGGCTGCTCGTTAATTAAGACCTCTTAATTATCCCAGGTATAGGAGATAAAGGGGAACCAACCAAAGGCGCCGGCCAATCCTCCCATCAGAATCACAGAAT
>NW_010220409.1:0-843 GCF_000695765.1 Mesitornis unicolor
TATAAAAAGATATATAAATATATATACACACACAGTATATATACATACATACACACACTATATATATATATTTATTCTAGATATATTTATATACATAAGCTTCAATGTTGATCCACTGAAGAAGTAAGAAGACCAAATTATATACGAAGACCTGTTAGCAAATCTATCAACTCGGTCGCAACCACCTACAGAAAACTGGGTTTACAGGATGTGATCTCTCCTAGACCTCTACCAGGACCTGAAATCCCAGTTCTCCCAGTGCCAAACTGGGCTATAATCAGAGTGACACTTCAAGTACAAACCAACAACAAAAGCTATAAACCAAGCACCCTTAGAGGCAAAAAGCCCAACATACACTTCTCAAAGCCAGGAAATACTTAATACTTTTCATTAAGGAGGGAGATGTGGCCAAAACATTGCCAAAAGGCCGTGAAAAAATGAATATTTAGCATAAAATATTTGCTCTTCTTGCAAATTCAGGCCCATGGCCAACCCACACTTGGGTATTTTTAGTCCTCTAAAGGAACCAACAGGAACTTCCTTGTGAAACACCCAATTTTTCTGCAAATAGCCTCATTATTGAAGAAGATCAAAAGCATCTTGGTACCGTATGCTACAACTTACTTTGATCTCATGGTGCCTACTCAGGCTTCAGAGGAGGTGATTATTGGACTGTTAAATTTTGAGCGCTCTGACTGCAAATGTCTCATTAACAATTAAAAAAAAGCCACATTGATATTAAACAATACGAGCACTGCAGTAAAATACCACTGGGCAATTTACATTTCGTTAAAGAAACATGAACTCTACGGAGGTGAGCCGCCTTCTGGACGAGGGAAGGGC
>NW_010220410.1:0-841 GCF_000695765.1 Mesitornis unicolor
GGGCAAAGCATGGGGTTGGCAGGGGCTGTTCGTCACCCTGGAGGGAAGGGACTCTTTAAGTGGGCACTTCCCACCCCAGTGCCATGCCCAGACCACGCTCCAGGGGCTGTCCACCTTGCTGTTCTGGAGGCCAGTGTCACCTGGCTGCACTCATAGTCCCTTTTCCCTCCACACAGTCCCCCTGCCTCACAGCCCATCGTGCTTTCCTCCCCAGACCTGAACAAGGCAGGGACCCACGGGGACCTGCCCGTCCTGTACAGGGAGCCCAGCCCTGAAGCTCTGCCTCCATGGAGAGGGGACATGGGGCCGTGTTCTGAGGGAGGGTACGGAAATGCGCAGAGGCTGCACTGGGGTGCCATCTGCCTACCTGCTTGGCATTGAGGTCAACCTGGGTCATTTGTGCCAAGCCTGCAGGGATGCCCGGGGCAGGAACACCATGACGGGCTTTGGCCAAGCTCAGAGGAAGTCTGGAGCGACTGCACAAGTCCAGCCGGGAGATGAGCAGTGCTGCTTCTGCTGGCACGGGTGTCAGCTCCCAGGGCTCAGCAGCAGCTTCTCTCCTCCCACATGCTGCTGGCCTTCAGCATGTCCCAGAGCACAGCGGTGCATGAGAGGGCTGTGGGGAAGATTGGGAGGATGAGTTATTTGCTGGTAAGCTGTTCCTTACCGGCGGGGAGGAGCAAGGCCCTCTCCAGCCAGGCCGTCTCCCCTGCCCTGCACGCTGGAGCAGACTGCAGCTCGGGGTGTTGCAGGCAAGCCGGGGCACAGCTGAGGGCACTCAGCAAAAGGCTCTGCCCTGAAGCGGGGCTCTTGGTGACTAGTTCACCTCTCCTGTTCAATA
>NW_010220411.1:0-843 GCF_000695765.1 Mesitornis unicolor
AATATTGTAATTTCGGAAGCTCACTCTGATGTTAGTGCTTTGCACTTCCTTGTCACTCAGCCATAGGTTGATTGATTTCAGGTCTGAGTGATTTTCGCTGTTAAAAAGAAATGATGTCACCGAACGAGGCTGCAGTGAAATATATTTGCTTGCACTGTTTGCTCACGCTTTTTCAGCCCGCACTGTATGCGAAAGCCCTATAAATCTTCTCAGAAGCGAGAGTGCCAGCTGTACACAGGCACTGCCAGAAACTCCAGTTACGCACTCCTGCTAGTGACCAAGGGTTGCCTTTCCACCTGCATTGCAAAACAGCCTCTCTGGGGCTTCCAGCAGGACTTGGGCTATCTGAGGGTGGGTCCACTATGGTATATTTGATTTTTTAAAAAATGTTAAAGGAATGGTAAGGGAAAGTGGCAAGAAATGCATTTCAGAGTAAAGCCCTGGTTCTTAGACTTCTAAATTAGCAATGAATCTTATTTCAAGTCCCTACCTCATGACTACTGTGGGAATAAACAAATTGCAATGCATCGTGGTTTTTTATAACACAGTTTTGGAGACACAGACTTTTAAACCCATCTACCCAGTCTCCCTTGAAGATCTTCTCTTTTACTACAGATAACCGTAGAAGCAGGCCCTCGAGAAGACGCTGAGCTTCTCCACAGAAAGATCCCTGTGTCACAAACTGCCTTGGGAGACATGTCCTGGGTAGGACAGCTCCATCCCCTTTCTCAGCCTGTGCATCACCAACAGACCAGCCTTAAAATATGACTACAGATGAAGGACATTTAAAGGCGCCTGAGAGATGCAGTGAGAGAGGTGGAGGAGGGCTTGCAGGGCAGTAGG
>NW_010220412.1:0-843 GCF_000695765.1 Mesitornis unicolor
GAGATTTGCCTATAATATATGTTTGACAGAACTAGACAAATGCTCAAATACATTTTCTGTAAGTACTAGTTCAAGTTTTAAATAGTATTGAACATAACCACTAGTGAATCTCAGCTGTTTCCTTTTCATTACAACTCAAATAGTTGTAATTCCTTAGAGAAATCACAGCAAAAATTAATTATAAACTGGAAAAACTTTTAAAGTCATTTGGAAAAAAAAATAAAACACAAACCCAAACCTGCTGGCTTTGAATTGAATGGTGTGCATTCGTGTATCTGAAACGTCACTTTCCATATAATTTTTCTTCTAAAAATTAAAGAGCCACCCACCCTTCCACAGGTGTCTGAAATCCAAAGTTTCTTCATTGGAGGGTGAAAAAATGTATTCTCTGTGCAACTGTACAAGCAAAATTGTTTCTCTTTACCACTTCTATTAAGACTTTTCATTCAGTCTAAAAGAATAAGATCTCTTTCCAGATTTCGACTGCCATGATAAAGGACAGCTATGTGGGAGGAGTTGACCATGTAATAAGCCTTCCAAAAAAGATAATCTGGTGTACTATGGTCATTGCAAATAAAGAGAGATGCCAATAATACAGAGACAAATAGAAGCCTGAGATATACAAAAAGCAACTCTGTCAATGTTTACAGTGTGCTGTGGATGAAGTGATACACACAGTTAAGCTTCAAATGACTAGAATTTTTAATTAACAAATAAATAATAAATAAATTGCCATAAAATATTGCTTCACCTTCTTTTGATATAAAGTCCAACTTCAAAATTACACTGAACTGAAGAAGTGATATTTTTCTCAATGTCTAGATCAAGATATAGCACCTGGAT
>NW_010220413.1:0-843 GCF_000695765.1 Mesitornis unicolor
TTAAGGTTGGAAAAGACCTCCAAGATCATCAGGACCCTCAGGATCTCATTTTAAGAGTATTTAACAGAGTTGTTCTTACATGCAAAAGCACAGCTCCACTGACTTCCATGCACACTCTGAGTAATACCATTTTTACAAACCAGAACTTAATAGTTTGAAGAGGCATATGAAACAAGCAATAAATCAGCTAGGCCCCAGTTAATCTCACTAGAGCCAATATCAGCTTCTCAGCCGAGATGTTTAAATTTGGCCTTTGCCTGCTATGCACTCCCTTTACATGTTATGGTAGTCTGATGGGCACTCAAGGAGTGCAAATCTGTCTTCATAACTTAAAAATCCAGATTCCTAAAGCCAGAGGGTCCTCATGGATGAGAACATGGTCCTCACAGATGACTGCATTCGAGTCTGGTCCAACTGACTTAGCACAGGCAAACTCTGTGACAGAGCACTGAAAGGACTGAATTCCTAAGAGCAATATTCAGCTACCTTAACATGACCCTTTTTTCTCCTGTAATGCCCTACCTCAGCCATTATGTGCTTTCAAACCACTACAACTATGAGGTAGAGGGCTTAGGAACAAATGCCAGTCTCCCTCTATCCAATGCCCAGTCATTTCTAGAGCAGGATCCATCCTGTGCACTGAGAGAAGAAAAGGTCCTGTGCAGGGAAATATCGCAATGGCACGAAGACTGATTTGTGATGCACAGAGAAAAGAAGGCAAATCAAAACTGCACTGACATTCATAACTCTACTTGATTTACAACAAAGTTCATCACAGAAGCTATTATTTCTTTCACATTTAATTCCTAGTACAAGCTGTTTACAGCTGGCCACTGACATCTT
>NW_010220414.1:0-843 GCF_000695765.1 Mesitornis unicolor
AAAAAAAAAAAAAGCAGCTGTTGTTGGAATTGGCATTTTTGGGCTTCCTAGAAGAGTACTGTCTCAGGATAGACAGTATGCATTCTCTATCTGTTTTAAAAAGAGATCTTCCTTTATTATGTTAAATATTTTATCAGAATATGCTGAGTAATTATTAAAAAGAACCACCCCAAACCAAGCAAACATGGGGTTTTGATTGGTAGCATTTATTGCATCTCAGACTGCTTTAAGATAGAGTGGGAAGAAAGTTGCATGCTACCTGGAAAGCTCCATGGACAGTCATTTAAAAAATGGTGAAAGTGTTAACAAATTACAGCTGCACTTGTACTAAAACTCTCTCCCCCTCTGAATTTTTCAATTATTATTTCAGGTATTTCTAATACAACTTTAATTTTCAGGCAAACACAGTGAAATTGTGGCAAAGAGGGGTAACCAGATGAGATTCTTGGACAAGCAGAGCCCTTTCTGCTTCTGATTTACCTCTCTTGTGTGAGCTGGCTGTGAGCGTCAGCAATCTACCTTCCTCTCCTCTTCACAGCTGCCTAACTAACTGCCTTCTAACTTCTGCCGTGTCCTTCTCCCTGCAGTGGCATCATTGATCTTTCCACTTATCTTAATCCTGCTTCCACCCAAACATGGCACTGAATGTTTGTCATTCATTGCATTGTTCAGGATGATTTTTTTTTCCTTTCTGCTTTAATCTCAGATCATCTGTAAATACCTTGTTGCAGATGCTGTTGCTACTTTGCTTAAATACTGCTTGTAACATTATTAATTTGTGGTTGGTCCATAGATACATTTGTATTGAAAGTGGTGTGAAGAATTCCTTGATCGATGTGTGAA
>NW_010220415.1:0-843 GCF_000695765.1 Mesitornis unicolor
AAGAAAGTGTCATCCCCACAAATGCTGCTCAACAATTTCTGTCTGTCTGTCCATATTTTTGGCTGTAAGAGAATCAGAAGGATTCTCCCGTGGTGGGAAACAACAGTGAGGTTTAGGAAATACCATGAGCACTATTAAAGGAGAAAAAGAACAACAAAACTTGACCTTCACCTCGGTAATTAGAAGGTGCAGCTCAGTTCTGGAGTTCTGCAGGGCTCCCTCATTCTGTCAAACACTAGAAGTGTCATACCTGAGCATCAGTGAGCAGCAGTCTGTTAACAGTCAGTTTATTCACTGCATTGCTGTGTTTAATTACTGCAAATTAGTGATGTGTGCTGCTCACCTCTGATACCAATTCCGATACGCTCTCCCTGCTCCGTTGGTAGAACGCAGAGAGCGCCGCCACGCAGTCTTCATCAAGATGTCCCAGCTGCAAGAACACAACAGATACGGACACGTGAGGCTTTCCAGTTCTCTCATCGACCCCCGTATTTGACTTTGATCCCAGCGTGAAACCCAGGGGCTGTCGATGATCAGCCGTGATTGCAGACGGGGTTTGTCAAGAGGCAGCACCACAGCTGAACACTGCCGGGCACAGCCCGACAAAGTCAGGCAAGCTCCACAGCTCCAGCCTGGACCCTTTGGTGAGAGGCTGTGGATTCAGACAAGAGACCTGACAGCGGAGGAGGCTTTGACTGCAATGGAAGCTAAGCTTTCATCTCTGAATATTGGAAGGCCTCAGACGTGCACATCTCTTCTGGATCAGCTGCAGCTGCTGCTGCAAGTGCAGTAATGCTGTTCCTTATCCAGAGAAACACTGGCATCCAGTGGCCAAAGGCAGGC
>NW_010220416.1:0-827 GCF_000695765.1 Mesitornis unicolor
CAAGTTTATGCACCTTAAAGAATTAACATGAGGCTTGAATTTGCTCACAGATATGTACACCTACTTTTATGTCAAAGTTCAATAAAGTTTGATTTCTACTCAGGGATACCTCTCCACCACACTAAGCCATACCTCTTACAGTCTTCCTGCAGTTCGATGTTTCTTTTCATTTCTTGGTCCAGACGCAGCTCAATTGGCTGTTTCGACTCCACCAGCTTCTTCACTTTCTTTTTTTCAATCTCATACTTCAAAAATAGAAAAGATACATGACACAAAGAGCATAGGAACAGCATCGACATGCAGTATCGTGCATTTAGCATTCTCCACAGAAGAGCTGTAGTGTCTCTGTCTGCTGGCCAAGTTCCACAGAACACCAAGGGACAGAAATCCTGAGAACATTTTATCACTTCAGGTTTCACATCAAACAGGCCAGTACCTAACAACAGAAGGAGATGCCCCTCTGAAGAAAAAGTCACTGTCTTTTAATGCTTGAAGGCAAAAAGGGGGAAAAGATGCTGGAGAAGACTTTCCTTTGCTCATAGCAGGGATTAAGTAGGTATGCTCATCATGGGAGAGCATAGGTCAATCTAAAGCTTTCATGGGATCTTTAACAACCAGCAGGTAGGGGCCTGTGGAGAATTTGATCTTTAGGAATTCTTCAATGTTTTATTTCCCTCTGCCATCACCTCAATCTCTTCTTTGTTGTTATTTATTTATTCGTATGTTGTTCTCCCTCTTGTTGTTTTCTCAGCCAAACCAGAAGAGAGCTGGCAGCTGTTTTGACTTTGTACTTCCATTTTTACTCTATAGGAAAGGAGAATAGGGAA
>NW_010220417.1:0-845 GCF_000695765.1 Mesitornis unicolor
ACTCTGCTGCAGGCAAGCTATTTAACAGCAGCAGTGCTTCAGACACCTTATTTTTTAGGTATAGATACTGGGAGAGGGACAGAAGCTACCTAAGCATTTTCATTCAGATCAGAAGTGCACTTCCAAAATGAGCCTGAATGTTGCTTCCTATTAACACGTGGTTTGCACAGTGACACAGCCTCTGGGTGCATGTCACAGATGGACCAGTCTGAGGATGCATGAACTGCACTGAACGTGAACTAAGAGATGCCATTGGGGTGCATGCAGTGTGCCCCAACCACAAACGGGCATTCAGCCTGTGGGATCACATCAGCCAGTCCAAAGCAAAACCCAACAGATTCTTCCAGTGCGTGGTCCTCAGCACCAGCTGATCCAGTCTCACTGGCGTGTCTGCACAGCACTAGTTGCTAACATAGACATACTTTGAAAGGATGGGTATTTTTCCACAATATGCCAACACTTACAAATAGATGTTTGCTTAGGTTTAAACTGAACCAAAAGTCACACTTTAAACTTACCAAAGTTAGTGTAACTACTGGAGGGCATTTTTTGGTACCAGAAGACCACTCTGTTTGAGGGCGTGGGTGTATATCCTACACTACTGCTTGTGGAAAACTCTGTTTTTTCCACTCAAACCCATGTCATTAACACATGAGCTACAAGTCATCCTGTTTTCTGGTGAGCAAAATTTCAACTTCAGACTTTTACCATAGTTGAAGTAAATCCTGACTTGCCAATAGCTACTCAGAAAACTTTTATTTCCAGAGAAATAGTAAGTAAATCTATTTAGCTTCCAGAAGATTTTTTGTTTGATGTATTTTCAATATCTATGCTGTCTGTTTTTT
>NW_010220418.1:0-844 GCF_000695765.1 Mesitornis unicolor
TTGTTTTTGTTTTAATAAGTCCTCATTCATCCTTTTCTGTACTGAAGCAGACTTCAAACATGTGAAGTCAGCCACTTGGGTATGGTGTGTTGGCTTGTGCTCAATGCCTCTGCCTTTGCGTTAGACTGCCTGTTGCTTTAAACACATGCTTAGATGGAAGGCATGAAGAAGCTCCCTCTGTGCACAGATTGCTGCATGGGAGATCTGCTTGTCTGAGGCTTTCTCACTGTTTGTGCTTTCCTAGCATCACTCTTAGAGGACAGCCCTTACTGACACTGAGTAAGAATGTCATAACTAGGCTGTTGCCATCTATTTGGCAATATCAGACATGGCTGTTCCCTTGATATTCTCAGTACCTGTGGTTTTGTGTGCTGTATTCACTAGCACTTGAGGCAGGAAGGCAATTCTGAACAAGGTGTTCACATGCCAGCTCTTGGTCTGGAGGGGATATACACTTATCCAGTGCTTCTCCTGATCTTGAGATTTCCCTCGACACTTTTCAGGCTATCTGTCATTACTCTCTGGAAAGCGGACCTTTGAGACCTTTGACCTTCAGCTTTTTCTATTTTATCTAAATCAAAGACAGCTCTCTTTGAGGCAGGCAAGGCCAGAACAGTAAGAGTTCAACATTTTAGGTGACAGAGAGAAGTATATGGGGTTAGAACTCCTAAGCACTGCATGGGTCTAAAGATAGTTGCAATGGGTTTCATAAAGCCTTACACCAAAGTCAGTAAGAGCAGGAAAATCCAAGTTAGGCTAAGTCCTTTCAGTTTCAACAAATGACTCAACATCTTTACTATTGTAATTAGCAACAGCCTTTGGTTCGGTGAGTCAGAGGCCAAAC
>NW_010220419.1:0-843 GCF_000695765.1 Mesitornis unicolor
CTGTGATTCTGTGATTCTGTGAAATGTTTTCCCCACTGGCAAACTTAACTGGACCCACGTCCTAAGCAGCTGCGCTCTGCTTTGAAGCAGAAATCATGGTAAAGTAAAAATGCAGAGGGTGAAAAATGCCAGTCCTGGTGGGGCTGGATAGCAGCCAGGGGCCAGAGAGTGTGAGGAAAGACCCTGCCAGAAGATGGGCTTGGTCACCTTGAGCCTTGGGATTCTGTCTTGTGTATTCTGCAGGCAGAAACTGGGCTGTGCATGCAAGGAAGAAGCGGGGTGTAACAAAGTTGGGAGTAACCTGCTCTTGTTTAATGAGCAATTGTTTTGCACATCCCACTGGGAAATTAATTTCTGGTATTGCACATGGAATTGGGAAAGGTCCTGTGTGGCAGCGCAAGGATGGGAGGGGATGGAGAGTGTGGAAAGAAAAAGGGTTGGCAGTCCCTGAAACTTTGTGCAGCTACAGAGATCGCAGCACAGCTGGTCAATGGGGACCTGGATGTTTGCAGTGCCGGAGGACAGCCAGCCCACCCCAAGGACAGAGGGGTCTGTGGCTCACCCGCAGGGACAGGATGGTACTCACACTGTACTTCACCATAGTTGGTGGCCTCTGTCTCTTGGCTGGGATCTTGCTGCTGCCTGGAGAAGAATCAGAAAAGAGTTTAGGGATCTGTTTACTGGCTGTGATGGAGCCATCTGGGTCATTCCCATGGATGATGCTTTCTGGCATCAAGACCATGCTGGGAATCAAGCCCAGAGCAATCCCTTCTCCTCCCTATCTCCATCCCAAGGGAACCCACGCATGGGCCCAGACCATGATGTCCCTGGCATTGGACCACA
>NW_010220420.1:0-845 GCF_000695765.1 Mesitornis unicolor
GATTCTGTGATTCTGTGTGTGTCAGTTATTCCCGTGCTCTACCTGTTTAGTCCTCGTTTTGGAATCCGGTGACAGATTGTTGTAGGTATAATGGGCCTGTGTGACTCCACAGAAAAGGACTGCAACAATACCTGAAATTCAAAGAAAAAACCAACACAGAGTAAGCTGCTTCTATTTTCTTATTTAGGTTTTCAAAGGGCTGCATAAAAAAGCTAATTAGACTGTTAACAGCGTTTCATAACAAACGAACTTTAAGATATGTTTTATAAGAGCACCTTTCAAACAAACCAGATTTTTTTTCTCATTGCTAAAAATGATGAAAGTCTTAGACCTTCTACCTGGTCCATCATGCATTTGTAGCATTTCCACTGTTGTATATTTGGCCCAAAACTGTAGAAAATTTGGTTGAATTAATACATGGTGACATCTGACCACAATCTGACTGACAGTTAGGCAGGACTAACATGATTGTAACATGAATGACTTCAGATGACCTGAAAATATTACCAGAGAGTGAATAGGAAAGGAAAAAGTAATTTTATTACATTTAAATGGTTTGAGAGTGCTTGCTACTGAATGACCATAACAGGAGAAAGTAATTTCAGACTGTGCCCGATTGTTAGCCTTGTCATAAGCAGTGTGCAACAATGGGCAAGGTGGACAACACCATATTGCTTAAAAATGATGCTGTGGGTGGTGTGCGCTGCATTGCCCAGAATGATTAGGTCAATGACTGCAGCAGTAATTATACTTCCCAGCTTATGGAAAGTCTTGAGAAACAAGGCAGCAGGTTTGTCAGAAATAAATAATATCCCTTCAGAAGGGATAGGCAAGGAAGGAAAGGT
>NW_010220421.1:0-846 GCF_000695765.1 Mesitornis unicolor
AAAAGACCAAACTAGCTGTATGCTGTGAATCTTGAAAAACAACAAGTCAAAGACTTATTTGTACAGCAAGCACCAGATTTGCTGTGATGGCAGTAGCGAGTGGTCACGCATCTGTTATTTAATAATGTGAGTTTCAGAAATTTGGTATTAGTATGAATATTTGCAGATTAAAATAGAGGTCAAGCTATTGGATAGGATAGTTGTACGACCATGTGCTGCCATGAAGCTTTGAGGTGGAAATTACTTATTCTAGTCATGTAAATGTTTGTAAGGGAGGTTGAGTCCGAGTGTACCAGCAATGCCGTGTGACTGAAGTGATCAGAGATCACAGATGTTCAATGCTGTATTCAAAATCTGAAGGCTGAAATGTGTTCAGTTACAGCGTTTGATAGATAATTTTAAAAAATAAACATGGTTCTGAAAATGAACCTGTTCAGAGAAAAGGCAAAAAGGTCAAAGGAAAAAAAGTTTCCACACATTCATTCAGGTCTGCTCTCTTTGATCTTCTGCAAGTTAAAGAGGAACATAAAGCAGAAAAATAGGCTTAATTTCCCTTTTCTTGTCTGTTGTTTCATTAGTAATAGAACATTTTTCTAACAGTGAAGTTCCTGTCTAGATTGAGATATTTTTGGTGAGCAACTTCACTTTAGTTAAACTCTCATGTGATATAATTTACCTGCTGTCAAACCCAGTTGAAGTGACATAGTTTGGTGCTAGCATATTCCAGAACACGTCAGGATTTGATAAGCTGTGAATATTGTGTTTAGTAGTATGCATTTTTGTAAGATTTTTTCCAATATTCTCCTAAGCAGATGGTGCATCCTGCTCTGAATGTTGGGGTTTTTT
>NW_010220422.1:0-845 GCF_000695765.1 Mesitornis unicolor
TTCCACCACCCCGAACTCTGAACACCCGCAGTCTGGTTTATCTTCTTCACCCACCTGGGAGTTCGGACAATGCTGCTGTCCCCTTCTTACAAATGGGGCACAAAGGAACAGACAGACTGGTGCATAAATTCTTAATTGTGTTTAATTGTGTTTTGGCATTTGACTATGAGCTTCCCCTCAGCGTCAATTCCTCTCGTCTCTAAGTTTTCAGCAATGAGTTAGGCACTTAGGTGCCTCTTTGGCTTCTGGCATGAATGACTTCTTCACTGCCACACGCGGACAACATAGGAAGCCTGGATCTGACACCGTCATTCATGGGCTAAAAAGAGATCTTGTCAAGAAAAATCTCCTCTTTGAGATTATGTGTCTCACAAAATACTAGTACTATAACCAGAAAGCAAGATTTTCTTGCAAGATCATGCACTACTTTAAGAAAGATTTGTATGTTCTAAGAAGAGGAGAGAGGCTAAAAGGCAGAATAAATAAGTCTTTGACTAAAGAGCAGAATAAATAAGACTTTGACTAAAAAGAAGCATGCGGTATGGTATTAAAAAAAAGCTCAGCATCAGCTTAACACTGCTTTCAAACTTGTCAGAGGCAGAGAGGAACTGAAATAATTTTAGCCATTATTTGGCTAAAAGGCTATGCCTTCATGGCAAAAAATGCATGTTTTTACACTGAATTAGTTATCCAGCTTGAATCAGGCACATCATTGTGCTTTTACCCAATCTTTACTTACACGAGCCCATGTCTGTGTTCTGCAGAGCCTCTGCTTCACTCAGTCCACAAGGAGAAACTTACTCACCAGATCAGATGAGCCCTATTAGTTCCAAGTCAAGAGCACA
>NW_010220423.1:0-846 GCF_000695765.1 Mesitornis unicolor
GGGCGGGCTGAGAAGAAGCGGGAACGGCCAGCTGGTGTGCAGCGTGCGGCTGAGTTAACGCTCCTCAGCCTGGCTAAAAATAAACAAACCAACAGCAGAAAACCCATACAAAAACCCCCCGACCCACACAAAACCCCAACAACCAAATAACCAACCAACCAACCTCCCCCCCCAAAAACAAACCAAAACAACCTAAGAGCAAACCAAACCGATCGTACGAGACTGTAAAATGGTCAGTGCAAGAACCAGCTGTGCAATTCCTCACCACAGGATGTTCTGGATGCTGGAAGGTTTAGTGAATTCAAAAGGACACTGAACAAGTTAACAGAAAAGCAGAGAGGCTTGTCAAATACGTAGAAACTATCCATGGCATTCATGAAGATACAGAAACTAAATGTCGGAAGCATAATTCATTAACAAGCTGGAAATGGACAAAGACAAGATCATTAAAGATGTATTGCATGCAGCAGATTGTCTTCAGATTTGCACTGATTTAAGCCATTCTTATCAGACCTTAACTGTAACTTCTTCAGGAGCTGTCTGTTTAAATTTACACTGTTGGCCAATACTCAGCACTACTAGGTGAAGTTTTTTTCCTCTGAAAGGCTTCAGAGACTAAGGATGCGAGCTTGGGGTTGTTTCCTACTGAAGAACTGGATCATTAAGAGCAAGAGAGTTTCTTACCAAGCTCATAAATAAACGTGTGGGTCTAACAGGGCGATTAAAAAGTAACAAACCATCACCAGAAGTGTGCTGGTGGTGATGAGTGGGAGAAAGACTAAAAGGAGCCTGATGTGGGTGTGTGCTCCAGCACATGGCACGTTGTATTATCACATTAAAAAAAAA
>NW_010220424.1:0-846 GCF_000695765.1 Mesitornis unicolor
GGGTCCTCCTTTCACCCTTTTTAAAAATGGGTTTGAAGTTTCCCGTTCTCCTATTAGTGAAGGCTTCGCCTGACTACCCAACTTTTTAAAAGTGATGAAGAATGGCACAACAATTACATCTACCAATTCCCTCAGGACTGTGGGAGTTCCCTCAGGACTGAAAACTGAGGCAAAAGAAATTGTTGAGTACCTCAGCCTTTTCTCTGTTAGCTGTCACTACTGTGTCTGTGGAACAGGTACCTTTCAGCGCATATGAGTAAATGAAGAGTAGCAATGTCACAGGAAGCCTCTTTGAGAGGATTTAAAAATAAAACACAACTGAACAGGAAAGCTGCATTTCCACAGTATCAATAGGCATGAAACATGCTAATAAATGTGTAACTGTTTCACACAGTTCAACACACACAACTATTTACGCTAACCTGAGACTAAAATAAGAAGAAACCACCTATTCCCAAAGGAGTGGAAAATTTCTCACAAAATAATGGCACCAGTACTGCTCGCTCAGTCCTGACCCTATAGGATTTGTGGGAAGATCATAAATGTCCCATGAAAGCAATTCCTTGCTGCCCCACTAACATCCTACTGTTGCACCTTGCTCTCTCCTTCCACTACAAGACCCTTCTTCCTTCTCCCACTCTCTTGCTTTCTCTCATCCCTGCTCCTCCATTGCACAGGTAACCCTTATCCAGCCTTTCAGGGAGGGCCACTCTCAAACACGCTCATCGTAACCCCCAGCAATCGATCACAGCTTGCATTTCAATGCAATGCAAGTGCTGCTGTCTAATGCCAGAAGAGGGGCATTATTCACTGCGGGTGCTTTCTCCTCTTTCTAGGGTGGAAGAC
>NW_010220425.1:0-847 GCF_000695765.1 Mesitornis unicolor
TTTGGGAGAAACTTTCCAATTTTGGGTGAAATTTTCCCAATTTTGGGTGGGATTTCCATTTTTAGGTGGAATTTTACAAATTTTGGCTGAGTTTTCTTTATGTTGGGGTGGAATTTCATCAATTTTGGAGAAAATGTTCCTTTTGGGGGCAAATTTTCCCACTTTAGGGTGGAGTTTTCACAATTTTGGGTGAAATTTCATCACTTTGGGGTCTCAAATCACCACTTCTGGGTGAAATTTCATCAATTTTGGGTGGAAGTTTCACATTTTGGGGTGAAATTTTCTATTTTTAGGTGGAATTTCTCTATTTTTGGTGGAATTTTCTCATTTTTGGGAGGAAATTGCCCATTTTGGGGGGGAATTTCCCATTTTTAGGTGGATTTTGCCCACTTTAGGTGGATATTTTCCTTTTTTACTAGAATTTTTCCTGTTCTAAGTGGAATTTCCTATTTTTGGGTCCAAAGTCCCCATCTTTGAGTGAAATTTCATCGATTTTGGGTGAAATTTTCTTCCTTTTCAGTGGAATTTTCCCATTTTTGGGTGAAATTTTTCCATTTGGGGGCAAATTTTCTACATTTTGGGCAGAATTTTCATCACTTTTCATCACTTTGGGGTCTCAAACCCCCATTTTTGGGCAAAATTTTCCATTTTTAGTGGAATTTTCTCATATTTGGGAGAAATTTCCAGATTTTGGGACAGGCTTTCTGATTCCTGGTGAAATTTTCCCATTTTGGGTCAAATTTCCCCATTTCTGGGTGGATTTTCCCCATTCTGGGTTCAAATTTCCTTATTTCTAGGTCAAACTTTTCAATTTTGGGTTCAAATTTTCCAATTTTTGGTCAAATTT
>NW_010220426.1:0-847 GCF_000695765.1 Mesitornis unicolor
TTATTAAATAAATAAAATATATTTGAACTAAAAATGTCTGATTATGTCATTTTCACAACGACTGGTATTGCTCCCATAGAAGTTAATCAATCTTTTGCCTCCCATGATAAACAAGAAAAAGAAAACCAATGAGGGAACAAATACCGGGTATAAGCCCAGTCTCATGATAACATATTGTCAGAATTGTACCATGTGCAATACTGAACAGCAAATAAAGCTCAGCACCATTTTGCTGTGGAAGAAACACAGGAGCCAGAACTGCTCCGGTGCAGCGACAGGTCTGAACTTTAGTTCAGCCATAACCACCTCTGTTCTCTATTTTAACAGCCCAAACCAGCAGACGTTTTCTGCACAGGAAGAGAATAGTTTTCTACCTTCCTATTATTCATACAATTCCTGATTAAAAAACGCAGTTCACCTTTCCCTGCACCTCAAAATGGATTATTTGTGTCCCACCGTGTGTCCCGCTTGCATCTCTTCCCCACATTTTCTGAGGCCCAGGGTTTGCACACATGGAGCTGCACTCACTGTCCTGGGGAGACACCGATTTAAGTCCCCGTGCACGCCATTGAAGTGCCAGTCCCAGCGCCCGCATTGGGGCAGTTGATGCGAGGTGTTGTTGTGCGGCCCAAAACCCGGCACAGCCCAAAACCACGCAGCCGCTCGCTCGCTCCTGCCCGTGGTGCGGTGGGGAAGGGAATCAGGAGAGCACCAGAACTGCTCAGTTGAGATAAAGACTTGTTAACAGTTAAAATAAACCAGACCGAAATAATAATAAAGCAAATTAATTGTAATAAAAATAGGGAACACTCTAACAAAGCAATCACAGTTATGCTCAGCTCACAAG
>NW_010220427.1:0-847 GCF_000695765.1 Mesitornis unicolor
CCCCTTTCCACCCCTCAGTGCACCCTCGAACCCCATCTTACCCCCTTTATGTTGCTATTTTCCCCCTCTTGTCTCCCCATTTCACCGCACTGCACCTATCGCACCCCCTCACCCATTGCACCCCCATTACCCCACTCCGTACACAGCCATTCCCCTCCGTGCATGCCCACCCTGTGCCCCCAGCCCCATTCACCCATTCCCTGGCCTAAACCCTCCCCACGGGACCACCAGCTCATGGCTGTGGGGGGCACAGTCACTTTCTGGGGCTGCAGAAAGCCTGCAGGTTGGCAGCACAAACCCCAGCCCTGGATTGTGTCAGAACAAGGAGGCTGGGTGCAGGCACTGGGATGTCGAGGTATTTGTTATTTTCTCTTCTAACACCTCTGGTATCTTTTTCCCCCTCAAGGCTGCCACAGCCCCCCGCATCCCGCCTTCGCGGCTGGCACTTCACCACTTTGACGTCAACTACAGCCTGCAGCTGAAGGACTTGTGGCCCTCGGTGCGTGCCGGCCTCCTCTGCAAGCAGAAGTACGGTGCCCTCCTCAACAACTTCTGTACTGCTGACCATGTCATCCAGGAGCTGGAGCTACTGAATGCCACTGATTTTGTTTCTGAAGCCCCCAAAAAGGCGCAGGAAGTGGGGAGAGGGGAAAATGTGTCCCAGGAGGAGCCTGGCGAGGGCAGGATGGTGATGCACACAGGGGCGGTGATGCAAGCAGAGACGTTGCCAACGTTTGGTGCCTCCATCAGCCCCAACATCAAGTGTTACACCTTCCCCAGGGGAGACATCACGCGCTTCCGCCCTGCACGGTGAGACATTGGAGAGGAGTGGCTGGAAAGCTGCCTG
>NW_010220428.1:0-843 GCF_000695765.1 Mesitornis unicolor
GGGTCTGCTTTGTATCCGCACGTCAAAGGAACCCTCCAAAATGTGTAGCAGAACTGGACTACTGCAATTAAACTTTCAACCTTCTGAAAAAAACACCATTTTTCTGCTAGCAGATCAACAACAACAAAAAAGTATCTAATTACAATGAATCTCTCTGAAGCAGGACTGAGTGTCTTCAGGTACATGAACGTTTGCAACAGGCTACTGGCTATGCTATTGCAGCAAAACGCTGGCTGTCTTCATCACGGAGACCCAGCACTTCTCAGTAAAAAAATGGCCTATATGAAGTGACACGGTTTTCTGATTTTTGTTTATTTGCTTTTTCTTATCTTCTCAAATGATGCAGGACAGAGGTTAGATCAGAACACAAGCAGGGCATTCAATAGGACAAAACAACATTGTTTAAAACTGCAGCACCATTAAACTACCAGGCTTTACAGCCACATGAATTTTTTTTCATTGTGCAAGGAAGAGCATTGCTGTTGCAAGGGGAAATTAGTTAACAGAGAGAGATCATACAGCATCGTAGGAGAGCCTGCTGTTGCTTGCTGAAAGAACGTCAGAACTGAGAGGAGGAGGTATTAAATGTAATTCCCTGCTGCTCGCTCTCTTAAGGCACAGGCAGCTCTCTACTGGAGGCCTGCGAGCTGCAATCAAAATTTGCCCTAAGAGACCTTCTCCACCATAAAGCCATAAGCAGCAGCAACAGCAGACTGTAAAGCTCTTACTAGATTTAAGCACAATTCTGGAAGCCTTAAGCACAGGAGGATCCTCAGCTCTGGTAGTTCTCAGCAAGGCACTGTAGGATTTCACAGAATCACAGGGTGGGTGAGGTGGGAAAGG
>NW_010220429.1:0-848 GCF_000695765.1 Mesitornis unicolor
GGGAGGGAGGTTGTTCTAAAAGACTCCTTTTTGAGTCACGACATTTAATTTTGGCGTCACAGACAGGATACTCTTGCGATACTGAACCAATCAGAAGGAACCAGGGCCCTTAACGTGGCCCCTTCCTCAGGAAGTGCCTGAAAGGAGAGGAGGCAGAGGATCTTGTAAAGATCTATGCTGGGTATGGAATCCTACAGTAGGTTGAATACTTTGGAGTACACTTTTTTGCATAGCGTGATAGTAGTTGTTGGGATCAATTTTGGTGATCCGACAATGAGGGGAAAACCCCTCTTTGAGAAATTGCAGGGCTATAAAGCCCGACCCTCTCCTCCTGGCATGGCTTGGGCCCAAACCAATTGGCATGACCAATTGTCAGTGGTGGTTAGAATTGTTCTTTTGGAAAAGAAATGAAGACTGTGACTGGGAAAGGGAAAAGGAGCTGTTTGCAACGTGTTGGGGGGGGCGTTAATTACTGCCAAATAGGAAAATGAAGCAGATAAGGAGAAAATTAACTCCCTGCAAGAGCAAATAAGATTGCAAAGTCAGTCTGAATGTAACAGTGCAGCTTTGCATGCTTCTATTGAGCTCACTAGACTGAGAGAAAATCCAATAGCCTGAACTGGAAGAAAACAGACAGGAGTCTGACAGTAGGATAGATGGGATAGATCTGGCCTCATACTTAAACCCCATATGTCCAGTTAAAGATTTGGAGGATAGTAGGAATCTTTTTTATCCTGGGGATGGGGAGGTGGTAGTGAGAGCCTTGATTAAAACTGAAACTGTTGATAAGCATGCAGCCAGCTCAGGTCAACCCACCACAGATGGGTAACCTGGGAGGAATACAGAGA
>NW_010220430.1:0-848 GCF_000695765.1 Mesitornis unicolor
ACTACTACTACTACTACTAATAATAATAATATTGCCTCCTAAGGACATGTATTCTCATGCTGTAAAAGTATTTGCATATTAGAATATGTTGATGTGATAAAAATAAACAAATTCCTACTGAAAATAGATGAGACAAAAGACAAAACAGATGTGCCATATTGTGTGTTGTTACATAAAAATAATTTTTCAGAGTATCTCAGAGCAAAGACAATTGGTCTGTTACTTGTTTTCTTTGCAGTCATGAAATATTCTTTATGTTTTGGATCTTCAGTAGTAACTTAATTGAAAGGTACGAATGTTGCTATTGTAATTACAGGACTATTATTTCAAATGGAAAAGACAATTTATGGCAAGCAAGTTGTGCCCAATTGCTCTTGTTAAAGTAAAGAATGGTACTTTTAATACATAATTACAGGCAACAGTACAGTTTTGGTACAGAATTTTAATTTCATATTGACTAATAATTAGCTTCTTTTTTTTTTTCTCTTGAAGCAATAATCCAGCAGTACTCAGCTACTGGAGAAAATCTACAGATTTAAACTTCAAAACTGTGTGCCATGCAGAACTTCTAAGATAACAGCAATCAGTCCAAATGAAACACAACAGAAAAACAGTAGTCCTTTCATTGTACCAAAAGTACTACCTGGATTATGTATACATGCACATGAATCCTGTATATTTAAAATCTTATTTTTTTCATTATAATACCAAAATCTTCAAGATAACATTGGCTAATATGATGAAGAAGAGACCTTTCTGTGTTGTGTCTCCTCCAGCAACCACTTCCTTTTGTGACAAAGAAGAAGTGAAAAAGATGGAAAAAAGAATCACAGAATCACAGAATATTA
>NW_010220431.1:0-848 GCF_000695765.1 Mesitornis unicolor
TGACTTATCTTTATTTCTCTTGGCTGCATTTCACAGCAATTAATTGAAATAAGGCTGATTCTGGGAAGTGGGTGCTGTCAAACCCTGTAGGGCTGAGACACCGACAACACTTATGTTAATCTAAGTCCAGATAAAATGTGTTTTTCCCTCTGTTTGAATCTTCCACTGGAAATCTTCTATGAGAAGATGGGGGTGGCAAAGGATTCTTAGGTCTGAGATGAAATTGTGTGTAGCTATTAAAGGCTGTTAGGACATTTGCTTTGAATAGATTACCCTATTGTCAGAAACAGCTGAAATGAAAGCACCAACTTCCTTTCTCACCTTCCCCTAATGAATTTGAGTGTCTCAAACCTTTGAGGCATCAGTGAGATCTGCATCGTCTGTTTTTTGGGTTTGTTTTTGCCTTACAAACTCTGCTCCTCAGGTTTAACCCGTTAGACACCCTCCATTGCAGCACATGTCACCTTCACCCTGCCACAACCACCGAGTGATCAACAAAAATAACTCCCTCGTTGAAGAAGAATCAAAGCCATCCAAGGGTGAGCATCGCAATCACCACCTTTCAGCAGTGATGTGTGCAGCAACAGATCTCCAAATCCCTGCTACTTGTCCTTCCTTTTCTAGCCAAGCTTCAAAGAGTAGGGCAGGCTGATCCTTGCCTTCAGACACACTTCACTACGAAGTCCTTTCCTTCATTACTTTCTCTGCCATTTTTCTGCCTTCTGGGCATCACGCATAAATCACTGAAATTTCACAAGCCTTTTTTTGGCTTACTTTCCTTTTTTAAGGGCTGTTCAGCTTTTCTGACCGTTTTGGTACAGATCACAGAATCACAGAATCTTAGGAGT
>NW_010220432.1:0-849 GCF_000695765.1 Mesitornis unicolor
CTGCCCTGCAAGGTCTTTTGACCTGTCGTGGTCAAGACGTTCTTGCCCTGTTCTACCTCATTTGGCCATAGGAATAGTACAGGAAGAAACAGCTACCAGAAGCTCCAACAAGTACTTTGACAAGTGCTTCTGGCCTGCTTTGAGGCACAGGCTCTCAGAATCAGAAGACCCAGTGGTGTTTGTCTCATGTCTCATTGCCTTCTCTAAAAGCCACTGGAACAGAACGGCCTCCCTCTCACTGCTCGCTATCAGCGATGACTGAAGCCTCAGAAAGCCCAGTGTTTCCAGTCTGTAACTAGCAGGCCAGTGGTCGTGCTTACTATGGGATGTGGCCACTTGTAGGCATTTGGAGTCCAGACAGCCAAGCTAATTTCACCTTCAACTGCAGCCATTGTAAGGTCTGAAGCTTCAGCCCAAAACACAAGAGAAGAATGGCAGTCCAGGCATACGCGCGTTGGAAGTTAAAGCAGAAGAAATGCCAGGGTGGCACACACTTGAGGACAGCGCTGCCTATAGCCCTTTGGCAGGGAAGCTTCTCCCAAGCCACATGCATTTCTCCTCCTCTCCCACAATTCTCCTCGCTCTCGTGCCCACGTACCTCCGGCTGCAAAGTCTGACTGGGATTCTGTGCTGCCAGGAAAGTGAACTGTCCCAAAAACGTTCCCTGCCTCTCATGTTCTTCCTCCAGGCCCTAGAAGAAGATGGGGGTAGAAAACAAGAGCAGCTGGTACATGGTGGGAGCACTTGACTTCAGTCGGTCCAGTACTGGTGTATTTCAGCTACGTAGTCCAAGGAAGGTGAGCAGAAGGAAAAGACAAGAAGCTGCAGCCAGGCAGCACACCGCACTGG
>NW_010220433.1:0-848 GCF_000695765.1 Mesitornis unicolor
GGAAAACCCGTACCACCTGGGAGAGTCACAATCAGCACAGAGAGGCTAACTACAAGCCCTGTCTCTATAATGACAGCTTTGAATGGCAAAAAGTATCATTTGCCCAGTCTGAAATGCAAACCTTGTCATAAATTTGTTTTACAAACCCATGTGTTGTACTTCTCAAAAAGCACAAAGTCTCAGAAAGCTTTTTATTTATCCATAAGTCTGGACCTTATGCACTCATTGCAGTTGACTGTCTTTGGCATAGTGGTATGGGTAGAAATTATTCCATATTCTGCAAAGTATAAACAGACAGAAGAAACTACCATTTTACACTTCCAAGAATATAAGTGGGGTTTTTTCCTAATTTTGAGGTTTGCACTTTACCAAAAATAATTTCTGGGTAGAAGTGCTTTGGGTTTTTTCATAAACACAAAATTGCCCCCTGCAGCTTTTAGCATATGTAGGCAGTTCTTTTAGAAATAGTGTCTTTCCAAATGAACATGGAAGAATTACAAAATAGCTCTTAACAAAGCTGACTATTAACAAAGAATTTCTTTATACATTACCTGTAAAATCTTGAGATGAAATTACGAAAACATTTCCCACTTTGGCATTAAAACTTCATTTTCTAAGCTTTGGAAAATACCAGTTTTCATTAGTCTGCCATATGCTGCTGTGTATACCTCTTCCTAAGCAGAAAGCCTTTGCTTTGGGATCTCTCTGATACTCAGCCACCCTGACACATCCAAATCTCCCACTGACTGTACAAACTACTTAGGACCTAGTCCAAAGCCCCATGGAAAAGATTGCTGTTCGCTTACCCTCTGCCCCTTGCCATGATAGCTGTGCACAGCGGGAAAGCA
>NW_010220434.1:0-847 GCF_000695765.1 Mesitornis unicolor
GCTTTTCCAACCGAGCGATTCTGTGATAAAATCTTTAACACCCCCACTTTTAACCAGTCACAGCTGATTTCTCCCCAATTCCTTCAGTTCTAAACTAACAAACCGCAGGCTGATGGCACAGCACAGCGATTCCTCAGCACGTTCTGCTCCCGACGTCCACATCCTCACCTGGTCTCTGTGCAGCGGCACCAGCTCCACCGATCCGTTGTTGGGGGTCGGCACGACTTTCGCCAAGGTGGCTTTCTTAGGGCAAGGTTCCTGAAATGCAAACAAGAGACGCCTCGTAAAGCCCATCAGTGACCCCAGATTGGGAGGAATCCTTGCCTGGAAGCGTTAAGACGTGGGGAAATGAGCTTTTTGCTGCTTGAGCTGCTTTTGTGAAGCTGTTGGGAGAATTAAAATCATTCCAATTACTGCATTCCAGCCCCAAAATCGTACCCTGCCACCAAAAATCAAAGCATATTTAGTATTTAACTTATAATTAAGATGGGTATAGCTGCCAGGAAGGCACAGTTACAACGGCAAAAAATAGCAACCAGCTGCTCCCTCGTCAAAGGACACCAAAAAAAGACGTTAAAAAGACACCGAAAAGGCGGCCGCCCCCGCCCTGAACGCTCAAATCCCCCCAGGCTGCCTGCGTGCACCCACGTTGCAGGGCTCCCCGACACCGTTTTGGGACTGGGCCTCTTCTTCCCCCGTCCACCGGCACGGAGCCCAAGCCCGGCTGAAGGGAGAAGCGTTTCCATGCAAAGCTTCCCTGGGGCTGATGCGGCTTTGCCACGTCGCAAGAACCAACCTCTCTTAAGAGGCCGAGCGCCCCCGCGCCCTCAGCCGCCCCCACCCGGCT
>NW_010220435.1:0-850 GCF_000695765.1 Mesitornis unicolor
ACTGTTTCTCATTACTTCAATGCCTGAACCAAAGCCAGACATTTAGGGTGAAGCAAAGAAACAATCTCTGCTGTATGGATTGTCTCAGTGACAACCTCCTCACAGGCTTCGGCAGTGGCACTATCCTTCCACTGGTCTTGAGTGGGTGAGCCTAAGATAATAATTCCAATACATTACCTTAAGCAGCACAAGACTGACCTACGTGAGAATTTGCTACTTCCTAGTACCAATGCTGTCGCAGCTGTTGACAACCAGAATCCTTCAACGCAGGAAGAGAACAGCTGATGGTGCATTCTCAGTGAATGTACAAGATTCACATTTGCTTCCAGCACACTCCAAAATAACCTGCATTTGGCAACACTTGGTATACTGCAAGGGACATGCAGTTGAAAAGTGTTCTGCCAAGGCATATGGGTACGCCTATCAACAGCAATGGAATGGAAAAGGCACTTTTATAGGTCCCTGACTGACTAACTTGCCATGTGAATGATATTCTAATATTAAGAGTTTCATTGTCTTGCCAGAGTATCTGGAGTTCTATTAGAGATATTTATAATTATTTTAAAACTGAATTAAATGCCTACAGGCTAGCAAATGAAACTTTGTTCATTATTTGCAGTACCATAACAGCACTTTTGGACAACACAGTGAAGGAAATACACTCATACCTACAAATATGCAGATAAATCAGATCTGCTGAAATTTGTTGTTGACTGCTTTCCCTTGCAGAAGTCGGTCAAAGAAGGGTCTCCAAGGCATAAATGACAACTGCAAATTTGACCTCAATTTTTTTTAAAGAAACCATTTCTGAATTATTTCTCTATAATCACTATATATAGATATAAAATAT
>NW_010220436.1:0-850 GCF_000695765.1 Mesitornis unicolor
TCCCTCACCAACCATCCCAAGGCCCTGAAGTTTCTTTTGATCGCTCTTGGACTATGTGGTGCGGCTTTATCACCACCCGCATGGAAGAGGATTAACGGGTAATAGTCCAAGGGCCGTACCGAGCTAGGGAGTTTCCTAGTGATGTCCTTAACTTGGGCCCCAGTGAGGCAACAGACTCAGACCCTAAGAGGAGTGTCTGTCCAGCATATTGGAACCTCTGTTCCTCACAGAAGGGAGTCACCTACAATTATAACCCATCTTTTCTTCCTTGTGGAGGCGGTTGTGATACAGGGGAGTAGGCTTTCTGACCTTGGCAATACCTCTGGTGTAGCTGGACACATCCTCCATTGACTGGCCTTCCACACCCAGAGCCTCATACCTGTTGTACAGGGGCACCTGGGAGGGCAAGGTGGGCAAGGAGGGGGTTCGCCTGCCACCTTGAGTGTGGACTTGCCTCCATTCCTTTCCTTTAAGGTTACTTCCTTCAGCCTGGCAGGGAGGAGGATACAGGGTCCCCTTGATCTTGTGGTTTTTTTTTCCCAGTGGCTGTTCGTGTTTCTGTCTCAGAAAAGGCAGAACACGGGTTCACCAGTCTCTCAGCCTCCCTGATGCTCCTTAACCTTTCATTACTTTTCTCACTACTACCATCCCTTACCGGTGAAAGGCTCTGACACTCCCTGCAGCCAGAGACCTAGACAGCTGCATGTTTTAGTGGGAGATTTGTCTGGGTTTCCACATCCATTCTGGTGAGCACAGAGGACAGAGCTTTCAGCCAGGCGAACATCATAGCTAAGCTCCTTCGGAGAGGGTGATGGTCATCAACTGAACTCACCTCCTGAGCTGGCAGAGC
>NW_010220437.1:0-850 GCF_000695765.1 Mesitornis unicolor
CCCTTCCAATCCTCAACGTTCTGGGATTCTGGGATCTGCCACGGTCTCAGTGTGTAGCATCCCATACTGGCCTTGTTTTGGAGCGTGCGGGTCCACGCGCTCAACATTCACTCAATGAATTCCCGGTTTGAGGAGGTAAAATAACAACTTACTTTTCAACCAGTGTTTGGACGCAGCCTTTCCAAGAAGCCATCTGCAGGGCGAGGTCTGCTATTGCTAAAGCGAGCTGGAAAGTGGGAAACGAGACCAAAAAAAACCCCAATTAATTGTGGTGATGGACAAAATCTGCCCAACAGTGCAGGAGAAAGGGTGCTGCAACCGCTCGGCAGGGCTGAGAGGTAACTCCAAGCCTACAGATGTTAATTAATTCCTGTGGTTAATTGCCCAACGCCCCTATGAGGTGATAAATCTCTGCAGGGTTTTTTTGAGGCTGAAAAGGCAACTTTGCCTTCATTTGTGCGGTGTCGGACACCCCTGTGCCATAATAAAGGAGCAGTTCCTCCTCTTGGCCTCTACAAACAGCGAACAAAAGGATAAAATAATTGATTTTAATAATGGAAATGATTTAATTAAAGGAACCAAATAATAAAGGAGGGCAAGCAATGCTCTACTTGGTGACGTGACTGGGCTGGCTGTGGCCATCGACCTTCTCTGCTCTCCATGATTGAGGAGAAGCAACCGAGGGCTTTGTCGCAGCTGAAAAAATAAGTCAGAAGTGGCAAAATCTGGAAATCTGAGAGATGTGACATGAGCCTGGCTACCAGCCTGCTCTCGATGGCAAGTTAGGACTGGAAAGGTCCAGGTTTTGCTGTTGAAATCAGCAGACACTGATGCAGTGGCTCCTTCCAGT
>NW_010220438.1:0-851 GCF_000695765.1 Mesitornis unicolor
CTAGTGTACATCCATGTAGGTAGTACAAATACAAAGATACATAACCAACTCACTGCTGCTTCATTACATTTCTGACAAGTGGCCAGAGGGGAAAAAATCATCATGTAAACCTTGTATATTTCTTAACCAATTAAGTGACTATCTCTTAGTTCAGTTCCCTGCAACAGTAATGACTTTCCATTTTTGTGGCTGTACATTCATCACATTTCCCACAGTTCTCAGAAAATATACTGGATACTTTAGCAAGGCTTCACACAGTCTACAACAGGCTTGTCCGTGAAAACATGTACTAGGAACTCACTGCCCAGGTATTGTAATATTCCCTTAATTTTCCCAGCAAACAAGATACAGTGATACAAATACTTCTACCTCAGAGACAGAACATTAAAAGAAGCTGGTTCAGATTTTGCCTGCACTGAGCTGAATTTGACTTATTGCCTGAAAAATATCTCTGTATATGATCTGGCTGACTATCAAACACAGAGCCTTCCGTGGTTTGAAAACCAGATTACCAGTGCACATGCATGCGCAGAACATCCTCCTGCCACTCTGAGAAGAGGGAGGGTGGTTGCTAAGTGACAGAGTCCATACACTTACCAAAGCAGACAGTCCTCAAATAAGCTTATGGGGTTGAAAAAGGTGGCCCCCTTCCAGCAAATGAACTGTCACTGTTCTTCAGGTTCCAAAGCCTGTGTGTGAAGAAAACCTAATCCTCTCCCTTTAAAAAAGAAAATGCAAAGTTATTCTAAACAAGATCCCCCCTGCCCCAAAAGTCAACCAACACTTAAAAATAAAACTCAGTGATTTATAAGTATGAGGGGAAGCTGGTGAAACAGTCCCTTTCCATCCCT
>NW_010220439.1:0-851 GCF_000695765.1 Mesitornis unicolor
TGACCTAAAAATAATAACTCTATGCTTTTATCACACTACAGTGTATTTAAACTCTGCCAGAATAAACATAAGTTTAAAATGTAAGGTTTCGTCTCATAACAGGGATAATGAAACTCTCAACCCAGCTGTTCAGTTTCATTCTCTGTTTGAAAGATATCTCTCTCTGTTTGCAGAAGATAAAAGGTAGAGAAGGTATTTTTAAAAGTCAACTACTGAAATTCAATCTATTAACCAAAACCATTCATTTATTTAAAAGAAACTTCCAAACATTTTGCCAAGCCAAACAATGTGAAAAATATCTAAAGGCAAGGTGTAATTTCTACAGGATACCCTTTAGGCTACATTTAAAAATCAATTTTATGAGGGTTCTTTGATTTTTTAACAGTGAGCATGTTAAGGACAGTACAAATATTATACCATAATTTGATACTACAAATAGAGGATGGAGGAGGAGGACCAGGCATAAAGGATTATCATCGTCAATGTGAATAAGTCATCCGGTGTATTCTAGACCAAGCCATTTCCTAGTGAGGATCTCGTATTCTGACTGTACATCTTATAAAGTGAGTACTCACATCGCATACAAGTGTGAAAAAATAAATCTATCTAATAAATAAGCTAACAGAGTAGCAATATTTCCCATTGTATTAACTGGGAAATACATCCCATATAAATGGTTGGGTTGCAGAAGGTTTTTTCTTTTATAATCTTCCACAAAGAGAAGTTTCTCCCTCTTCCCTGTGCCTTCTTTTCCAAAGTTCTAAGAAAGGAACAACCCAAAAAACCTCCTCAGTTCAAAAGGCAAATTGAAGTTGGTGCAATAGTTTTTCTGAAGTTGATTTAAAAAAAAA
>NW_010220440.1:0-852 GCF_000695765.1 Mesitornis unicolor
GACTACAGTTTGAATGCGTCCAAAGCTGTCCTGCTCTCTTTGTAAAAGTAGGGCTTTCCATTTTTCCCATGTCCATTTACGATGTGCCTGTGTTTGCCTCTGCCTGCTAGGGTTAACGTTTTTATCCTCTGCTTCTCTTGCCTACTGCACGCCTGGACTCACCTCTGTCTTATCTGACTAAGAAATGTGCTTTGATGGAGAGAAAGACTGGAGGCACAGATTTGGGTAGAAGCACTCGGTTCCAAGATGGGGGCTCTGTTGTCACACACCGAGTAATTCATATCTTTACTGTTCCATGAGGAAAAGTGCATCTCCAGACAATCCAACTCACTACATGGACATAAATAAAAGCTTTGGGCCTTCAGTTTTATAAGCAGTGTGTGTGCCTGTAAATTATATATTCATAACAGTAGAACAAAACACTAAATATCATCTACTCTATCCTCATCCCAGTAGAAAACATAGACTATACTATGTCATTTCTCACTGGTCTTTGTATCCCCTTAAAGAAGTACAAACCCATTCCTTATTTTCCTCAGGCAATCTTTCTAGCATGTTATCATGCTAACCCTTAGAAGAAGTTCCTTATCATGGCATCTGACTCTCACTGCAGTTTAAATGCATCACTTCTTACCCTGTCTGCTATGAACATGGAGAACTAAAGGCATTTGCAAAAGCCTTTTCTGATTTTGTGATTGTCATCACATTTCTATTCAAATCATAATTATTTAGGCTTTACAGCACTGTTCATTTTGTAATTAGAAAATTCTTAGAAGTCAACGATGTTGTTACTTCATATCTGGAAGTGATAGGATCACAGGATGTGTTGGGTGGGAAGGGACCTTTAAAGCT
>NW_010220441.1:0-852 GCF_000695765.1 Mesitornis unicolor
TTCCAACTCCTGACATGCTGTGATTCTGTGAGCCAGTGTTCAAACAGGAAATTCAGAAACATTTCATCTGGAGAAATTACATTAAAAATACGGAAGGAATTCAGAAAGCTTAAACTATTTGAGACCAAAGGCAGGAAAGAACGTCAAGGTTGAGGAAAACATTTCAAAGTATGGATGCTTAATGACAAGACAAGTTAACAGAAGGAGACATAAACAGTTGGCAGGCAGATAATGCCTCAGAAATATGCAAGAAATGAGGATTTGGGTAGGATGAGCAGGCAATACCATGTAATCATGGTAGCCAGGCATCCCAACCACTGGCTGGGCTTGGCAGAGGCTGCCACCACCCAGCCCCAGGGGACGAGGTCGGCGTCCTCTGCCTCGTGAGAGCGCTGAACCCTTCGCTTAAGAGCTCGTAATTACACAGCAATTAGCACATTCAGCCAAAAAAAGCCATCGGTTTGGCACATACCAGCCAAGCGCCAAGCCAGGACACTATAGACGTTGTTTAGAGTGCGCTGGGTGGTACATCTATTTTAAAATAAAGACAAACAAACCTGAGAGAAGGTTGGTTTAAGCCATCTGGGAGAAGAATTAAACTCTGCGCTGTCAAATCTGTGGATGAAAGAAAAATGATTTAAAGCTCCTTAACTGCAGAGGCTATAAAACCCTACAGAACGAGGTAGAAATTAGCAGTTAGTAGGTTTAATATTTAGAGTTTTTGATATCAATTAGCAAACGTAACTGACACATTTAAGCGTACCTGTCCAGAGTGCAGTGCACAGCTCTGATCAGCCTCCAAGAGCAGGGAATTCATCGTGCACCAGGGTCCATGAGAGCTTTTTAGCATCA
>NW_010220442.1:0-851 GCF_000695765.1 Mesitornis unicolor
CAGCTCACCTTCTGCTTGCAGCAGTAGGTAATGTGGATTTTAAACAAAGGAATACAGGGTATGCTCCATTTAAATGCGTGGCGATGGATTCTGTCAACTTCTTTTAACGCTCTGTTCCATAGGCCAGTTAAAACACTTGGGTTGGACTCTTTCCTGGTCATAAGACACTCCTTGGATGTCTGTATTCTGCTGTACTGAAATGACCAGGCAATGACTGCTGCACCTGTTCCATATTCAGTAAATTTTACCCTCTGAGCTCTTGTTATGGAAGGTAGCACTGCTTAGTATGAATGTAGAATTTATTAGGGTCCTGACTCCTGTACTTGGCACCATGTGCACAGAACTGAACCGACCCTTTGTGCTTTCTCTCAGCTGCTTGCCTGTGAGAGGAATATGGGTACAGTGTTCTTTACATGTGCATTCTACAAGCTGTGAAGATGGGTTTGAGGGGGTTGCTCCGTCTTCTTTCTTCCAAACCATTTAGATTTAGAAGAATGTGGGGAGGATTAAAATGAGCTATTGGTAGCTTTGGGCAATAGTGAGACAGTGGGATCCTCAGTGTCCAGATGTAGCTACTTTAGAAGCATCTCAGCATTTTTCTCTCTAGCTCCCCTTAGTTGGAGGAAAAAGTCTACCCAGGATGTTGGATTCAGGCCAATTACTGCATGAGAAAAGTCTCATGCTGCTCCTGTATTTCGGCATGCTCACTCTCCCTGACCAGCTCTTGGAAAAGCACTAGTGTTTCTTTAGCACTTGAGGGTGTCAGACTGCTCATCCAAACTTTTAATTTGAAACTGGGTATTCTATTCTTAGCTGTAGCCTGAAGTGATTTTCAGAATCCACCTGTCACT
>NW_010220443.1:0-850 GCF_000695765.1 Mesitornis unicolor
TAGTTCTATTTAGCTCAAACCAGGACAACGACAAATAGAAAAAAAAAATAACCTGAAATAAGGACTTCAAAGGAATATCATGCAACAGGAATCTGTGCATCACCTTTTACATAAAAATGAAGTAAACCTCTTGCACATTTTATGAGAGGCAGACTAAGAAGGAGAGTTGACCCTTCTCAAACCTGACCAGGCTTGCTGGTCAACCAGCCGCTAAAACTAATTGCAGAACTACACTCAGGGTGTCTCATGTTCTCAGCTGTGCCCTTCAGGAAAGTCCTAAGCCAGACAAAAGAAACCACCATGACCCATCCCTACTGTCTTCAGAATGGGTTTCCTCAACAACTACCAGAGCTGCAAGTAGTGATTTCCTTACGTTGATCAATCCTGTGTTCTTTTTCAAGAATATTAAGGCCACTGAAGCATGCACAGCTGGAAAATGTGTCATGCTGGACAAAACTAAGATCACTATCAGCTAATCACTTTGCTGTACCTAAATATCATCAATAAACAGGCTTTAAAACTGCTGGCAATTGGTTATAGAAAACAACTGGAAAAGAACGTAAGCCTTAAGTCAAGCTTTCTGTGCAGGGAACTGCCAAGAATACCGATGAACATCTTTTTTCAGACTGCGCCAACTGACATGTAAAAACAGCAGTACTAGAGAGCAAAATAAGTACGTTAAAGAGATTTCAAGTGTGGCTCAAGCTGCTTACTGATTAACACTTCTGCATATAAACACTCCTCACAGTTATTATTCAGAAGTGTAACAAGGCTCCCTTGGCGACTGGAGACAAATGACCCTCCCTGACCAAGTTCAGAGTTCTCACACAGCTTAGCAGCACTGGAGCTG
>NW_010220444.1:0-852 GCF_000695765.1 Mesitornis unicolor
GAGGTGAGCTTGGGTACCCTCAGACATTGGGAAATGCTGAACCACAGCCTCCTACCCAACAATGAGGACTGCAATACCCTATAAATTAATATCCCTGATCTTCTGAGTATTAAATATTTGTCCCGCTGTCCTTTCGGGTTGCAAAAGAAAGATATTTTCTTTCTTTACAGGTATCTTAAAAGAAAAATAAAAGGAAAAAGGAGCAGCATTCTTGTTGTAGTAAAAAAACCTCAGTCCAACCTGCTGCTCCACACAGGGTCAGCTCTGAGATCCAAACAGGTTACTCAGAGCCACGTCCAGTTCCTGAAGGAAATCTAACCACAGCCACCCCCAGCCTCCTGCACAAGTTGCTCCAGTGCTGTACTGTTCTTACAGAAAAAAAACTTGTTTTAATATCCAGTTTCTTGTTTCACTTACGTCTGCTGCTTCCTCTCCCAAATACCTGAAACATTACTTTTTCTCAGGCTGGATGGTTTTGTCTTCAAACCTTCTTAGAAAGAAAAAATCCTCAAACTCAAAACCTAGCAAATTGTCCCAGTAGTTCAGATAAGGGACACCGTGGAGGCAAATACAGTAATTAAGGACAGAGTACACTGAGCTGACTCGCTTTTGATCTTCCCCTGCTGGAAACACTTCTGCTTGAACTCCAGAGGGATCAAAAATATTTTGTCAAAATTATTAAGGAAAAAGGTACCATCTTTTCTTTCTACCATATTTCTTAGCAGTAAGAATGATTTTCCTTTTCTCTATTTCTGGCATAAAACCCACTTTTAAAAATAGAGTCCTGATCCTGCAGCTGTACCTCCATGTTCTGTTGTATCCAAGGCAGATTAAAAAGTTGGTATCAGCAGG
>NW_010220445.1:0-849 GCF_000695765.1 Mesitornis unicolor
GGGGTTTTTGTCTGCCTTATCCAAATTTCTCATTAGCAAAGAAGAATGCCAGAGGAGGATAGCTAAGTAACAGCAGGTTTTCCTCAATCCTGTAAAAGACAGCCTCAAGATCAAAAGCATTTCTTGGTTATACAACACAGCCTTTTCATCTCCTGTGTTTTTGTCAGAGTCCAATACTCTCTGAGCAGGTACCCCACAGGAGAAGGATTTCGTGTTTTAATACCTAACTTACTTCTTTGAAAATAGTTGACGTTAGGTGGGAATTTAATCTGGAAAAGTGATTGGGTGGTGGAATCACAACACGAGCACAATGCAGCAGTTGCAACGTACACTTGAATCACAACACAAATGTCATTCTGATTACCAGCCCAGGTGTTCACTGTCACGGTGCTGGGTGTCCCCAGTTGCTGGAAGGGAATACACGGGTTGAAGCCAGGTCAGACCTGTTTTCTTCAGAGTTCATTTTGCTGGTGGTTTGATTTTTATACACTATACTGAGCTGAACCACATCTTCACTTCCCTTATGTTGGTCTGGCTGGCTCAAGGTAGGTAGCACTTTCTGCTGATTATTTTAGAGAAGACCATTTACATTTCCTCAACTGGTTCAGCCACTTATCTACAGCAAAGCCCACCCTTCAGTGTCCTTAGTGTTGGGATAAATTCAGCATCCTCTACGATAGCTGGGCTCACTTTCTACATCCCTTTCTGTGCTTCCTGAGCCCATCATCCTCACCTGTCTTCTCTGAGCCTTCCTCCACGGTAGGGGTTCACTGCTCAGTCACAAGTTTTTGCTCCTCCAGTCCCAGCAGTAAATGGGAATTATATTTTCTCTATAAAACTGAAAAAAAA
>NW_010220446.1:0-850 GCF_000695765.1 Mesitornis unicolor
TCTTTTCCAACCTAAATGATTCTATGATTTCCTCTAAATCTGTGGCTTTGCGGAACCAGCAAAACCAGGTTGAATAGGCTACAATGGCTCTGTGTCACCACATGTATGTTCCTGCCATTTAGAAATCGATTGATTTTTTAGGAGATATCAAAACCTGCACAGCTTTCAGTGCAGCCAGCATCGCTCCATCCCCTATTACATGAACAAGTGAGACAGATGGCACCTGCAGCAGGACTTGGGGCTACTCTTTATCCTCCAGCATGCTCAGATATAGCTCACACAGAGATCACAGTTAAATCTGACTTTTGCAGGGGCTGGTGCAGTGCTCAAACCCGACACTCTGACATTTTCTGGTGCAACCTGACAAGCTTCACACCGAGAACGGCCTCTGCATTAGCACTTCCATTTTGTTCCTAATTTTGTTTAGTGTGTGACAGCAAATAGAGGATAAATAAAAAAACTAAAAGTAGAATATCTGTTTATTCATGACCTGTGGAAATAGGAATGCAATGATACAAGCAGACTTTTGGACATGTCAATTTCCACTGTGGAGGATCCTTAAGGCATTCTTCAGAGACGTGAAAATGCTTTGTATCACCCAAATGGCTGAACCCTGCTTCAACGGAGGATGAGGGCTGTGGAGCACACAAAAAAAAGCGCTTTCTGCCTCACAAAATTGACAGGGATAAGGGATAATATACATCATAGATACTTTTTATTTTAATACTTTTAAAAGTGGAATTTTTTAAGAGTTATAAATTATCTTTTCTGGACTCTTCCATTGGAAGTGTGCTGTGAAGGACTGCCATGGAACCACAGCAATGGTTTGGGTTGGAAGGGACCTTAGAGA
>NW_010220447.1:0-853 GCF_000695765.1 Mesitornis unicolor
TCAGAAATGCTCTGAGCTCCACACTGGCTCTCAGACTGGGTGTTAAATGGTTTCTGTGACTGCAGGATTGGCCCTGGGGCTCTCTGAGGGGCTGTCCCTTGCTTGAGAGGGGATTTCTTCCTCCAGTAAAGCATACAGAAAAGGGTTGCAAGGTGGGGACAGAGCATTGAACAAAGATGGATTTTAAAACAGTAGAAACAGGGGAGATGGACTGGATGAGATTCAGTAGCTAACAAACATGGGAGCACAGAGATCAAATTAGTGTGCTGCAGGATTAATTTAGACCCTGGTCCTGTATGCAGGGTGAGACACCAGCCCTGGGACCCTCTGCTTTCCCCTGCAGAGACTCCCTCCATGCCCATGGCACTGGTGACTTGGCCCCAGGGGGTTCCTGACCAAGCAGTGTCCAAACATGGCTCTCACCCAGCTCCACCATGTCCCCTTGCTGCAGAGCACCAGGTCCCAAATAAACCCATCCAACGTCCCTCTCTGCAGAGCTTGGGGCTGGCAGGACCCTCAGTCTTGTCCCCCAGGGAAGGTCTCCGCTGGCTGCCAGGAGCCTCGAGACCTCCTGCTGCTGCCCTGGGCTGGGTCAGTCCCACTCATCCTGCTCATCCCACTTATCCCGCTGCATGTCCCATGTTGTGGTCTCGCTGCTCCCCCCACTGCCCAGCTCCTGCACCGTGCCTCTGGTTGCACAGCAAGGCTTTCTCCAGCCTTCCCCTTCCACAGCCCACGCCTCTGCGGGACTGGGGCCTTGGGACCAAGGAGGACAAGGTGGGCAGTTGGTCTCCACCGCACAACCCCTGGATGCCCCACAGCTGGTGGTGGCATGGGGCTCCCGTGGCTGTGT
>NW_010220448.1:0-854 GCF_000695765.1 Mesitornis unicolor
GGACTCCTTCACAACCAAACCCCCTTTCTCTGTTTCCTCCTAGCAAAACCAATATTGCCTTGGCTAGCAAGGCATGGGGAAAGGACTGTTCCCTGTCAGGCCAGTTCCTCATCACCCCATCCCATCTCACCAGCACACACTGCACAACCAGGAAACTTCCGAATTTCCAACCAGGAAAAGGAGAGTGGTCCATATAAGGCCATGTCAATAAGCAGTGATTTTTCTACAGCCAGAGATTAGATGAGAAACTGCAACCATTCCACTGCCTGTGGACAGAGGAGAGACAGGAGGCTCCACAGCAGATCTCTGTCTCTGTGGGACAGCGCTTTTGGGACAGTTATTAAACAGAGGCAGAGTGGGGACAGCGGTGCCATTTCACAGCCTGGATCACTGAGTTCAGGAAAACCAAGGTGACAGGAGTCGCCCAGCACAGCCCAGACCCAGGCTGGCACTTGGCTTCCCCCCTCCACCAAAAATGAACCTCAGAAGGAAGCCATTCGGATGGATTCATGCTGGGGAGGAGCATAGGGTGTAGGAAAAGAGCCAGGGCAACTACCAGTGCTCCAGGATGAGCGATGCGCCCATGGCAGCCACCCTGCTGCTCCGAGATGCGCCCGTTGTCTGCAGCGCAACCACAGCTGCCTTTCATGACTGAGAGGAGAGAAAGGGAAGCTCCACCTTAGCAGGCTCACAAACCCACGTTTCATCACTCCTAACAAGGTAATTACTGCGTACGGCAGGATGGCGCAAACACTCCCCAGGCCCTGGCACCTCGGGAGCTGTGTTTTAAAAGCACACCTGCCTCCACCACCCGCTCCCTGCTCCTCCTCAACACAAACCATGTATAAGCAGCT
>NW_010220449.1:0-854 GCF_000695765.1 Mesitornis unicolor
AGTTGTTTCTTGCACTTGCTGAACTGCACAGAAGTTCATTAGACTAACAAACACGGCTAACCCACGTCTACACTGCAGTTGGGCAGGATGACTGCAGGGGATGTAGACATGCAGGCAGTAGTTAGGTTCCTTACCAGCACCAATACAGCTGCAGTGTGCGTTTCAGATAGGACACGAGATATTCTGGGATCCTGAGTACAACGCACAGGGCTGTGAAGGGCAGAAGGGAAGAACCGCACACAGCCCCGTTCAGCACAGCTCCCTGGCTGAACCCCTCCTGGGAGGATATCTTTAGTGCCACGGGTACCCAACCCCAGTGAACTGAGCTAGATTGAGCATGACTGCACACGAATCATTGCAG
This sequence comes from Mesitornis unicolor, assembly GCF_000695765.1. NCBI lineage: Eukaryota > Metazoa > Chordata > Aves > Mesitornithiformes > Mesitornithidae > Mesitornis > Mesitornis unicolor. The sequence continues at coordinate 362 of NW_010220449.1, forward strand.
GGTGTGCATGTTAAATATGAATTTGTTTTGCTTTAGTATTGAAGCCTGAGAACAATGCTAGAGGATGCACTCTCTATTCTCAAAGAACAGAATGTAAAAAACCCAAAAATCTCATTCATAGAAAGGAAGATCTGATCATTTTTTTCAAATAGATATAGAAGCTATTACAGTAATTTCGACATTTTCAAGTTTTATTCTAAAACTTTTCTTGCAGGAGAGATAATGTTTATTAACATTACTGCACATTTTCTTTGAAAAATATTCTTCATTTGTTGCTGAGAGAGGGATACGAACTGATAGTACAGTGAAACTGTTGCCTGAAGACAAATTGGCATTCATCATTCAAGCAGAAAAATAAATTAAGTGCAACGTTTAGCCACTCTGTATTAGGTTGTTAAAAAAATCAACTAAGGGAAAACAAATGTTATGTCAGCTATTGACTGTCGAAACTGAATAAAGGAGTAAAGGATTTCACCAGTACTTATATGGCCAC
>NW_010220450.1:0-855 GCF_000695765.1 Mesitornis unicolor
TTTGTGATGGCTGGCAGCACGTGAGGCTGCAGATCTGATTTTCCAGCTGGCCTTACAGAGCAGGTACTTGGTGCAACCACTGTCTGGGCTGAAGCGTGACTGTGCTTTGTCTGCTCCTCACGTTTGGAGCAGCAGCGTGAGATGCTTCGTGTTTTGGCACAAGTTGAGGTAGCCCCCATATACTCCAGAGTTCATTTAGGAGAAACCAGAACCCAACCAGTCATGCAGTCAATAGATACAAAACCCAGCATTATACTGTCCTGGTTTTACAGTGCGGTAGGAAATGGGCTTACTGATTAAGTTGCATGTGTAGCATTTGAAACACTCCCTCGTTGCTGTGCATTATGACCGAGACCAAGGATGACTTTGCAGATGTGGGGAATTTAATGAAAGCATAATGGGAAAAGGACCAGATTGTATTACTCAGAAGACTGCAGTGACACATCAGTGTCCAAAAGAGTTGTTGTAGCCCCGTTATGGAGGGGCTTCAGAATGCACAATGAAAATAGGGGGTAGGTGGGAAGAATTTGTGGAGACTAAAGTAGAAGGATTGAGAACAGTCTGTGTTTTCTTTATGAACGGACTTGAAAACAACAGTGATAGAGCAGCAGAGGATGTGGGCTATAAAGCCAGTTACAGATGTCAGGTTTTAGTGACCTTACAGCAGTTCCAGTCTTAACCCAAAGCAATCAAATAGAGAAAAGATTAAATACTGCATGTTTGTGTGCAGACACAGCTGCCACAGGGTGATCTGATGTAATCGAGATCACAGCTAGAAAAGTCAACATCAAAAATAACATTTACTTACCTGTGTAAGTGAACCAGTTCTCCATTTTTATGTATAGAGCTGTTCCT
>NW_010220451.1:0-846 GCF_000695765.1 Mesitornis unicolor
AAAGCGCAGTTTTGCATAGTGGTACAGCTCAGAGGGCTAGAGCTGTGTCCAGGAATAAGACCACTATGTGAGCGTGTTAGTAAAAGCAGTACTTGCCTGTGCGTTTGCTTTGCAGTTAATAAATCAGCTTCAGGTTTCAGCCAGGGGAAGTGAGACGTGCAGAGTCAGGTGCCTCTCAGGGTATTCTGGGGCAGTCGAGAAATTAATGTGCCCCAAACAGACACATTTTTTTTGCTATAAAAAGGATAGCTTGAGATTAGAATTAGTAATAAGTGGCATGGTGCATCTTTTCTGTGAGAGAGGCCAGAAGTCATGCACCAGAGGCCTTCCCAAAATACAATTTATTATTGGGGAAAAAAAAAATTGGCTCATTTACATTTTGACTAATTCTTTGCCTCATGTCTTTTCTGAAAGTTCAAATGCTGCTGGTACCGCTGGGAGAGAGAAGTTCAGCAGACTTAAAAAAACCAACTTGGTGAGCTGAGATTCTCCGGCTTTTCTGGAGCTTGGCCTCTGTTAATCCTGAAACGAGCAAACCCTCACTTTAATCTGAAATCTTTCTTGCCTCGGTTCAAGCAAGTCTGTGTGTCCTCTGGTAGGCAGCACGAGCTCAGGAGTCTCACCTGGACCATGCCAGTGGCCTTGAGGGTGGCTCTGTTTCTCGTGCCCTGGGCTGGTGGTTGAGGACACCCATGGACAATCTGTAGGACCAAATCTGCTACTGCATTGCTCTGCTTGGTGCTACGTATGCAGCATCATTAAGTTTTGTACAGCACCGCTCCATGGCAAAATACAGCATAATTAATCTAGTAAAAGTGTGTGAAGTTTAAGTGCTGGGAGAGAGAA
>NW_010220452.1:0-853 GCF_000695765.1 Mesitornis unicolor
CTCACAACAGAAATGTGAGGGGAGACAGAAACAATAAAGAACTGGTACAGCTACAGCTCTGCCGTTCTGCAGATTGATGCTGCTGCAGTGGCTGGAGAGAGTTCTCCTAAATGTGCCATCTCTCTTTTTAACCATCACTTTTTCGACTCGGATCGTTGTGTTTCTATACATTTTTGAATGTCGTGTGGCATTCCAACATTGAGACCTAGAACACCACACAATAAAATATAACAAATACATTTCAAATAAACTATTAGAGGGCTTATTCCTGGGATTGCAGCCAAATCCTACAAAGTCTTTTGTGATTTCCCCATGTCCTTAGTTTCCATCACAGGCTCCAGGAAAGCACTGTGTTGTCCTTTTGCTCTATCTGGTTTGCAACTGATGAATTTCTTAACGCACTGTATCCTATTTTCACAAGCCCACTGCATTTTGGAAACAAGAGGTTGCAAGTAAAGCTGTCAGATAAGTCAAGATAATGGCCAGTCATCACAAAACGCTTCTCAGTCTTATGGCCACAGAAACACGATGATCATTTTCTCTTTTGTATTCGGACATAAGTCCCCACTGACATTAGGGAAGACATTCAAATGCACAAAGCCGTCTGCTTTGCAGGCTGCTGAAAGCCAGAATCCCTTTGGATGCTGTAATCAGAACTGTTCAGAGCTGATCAGAAGCAAACCTTCCTCAAGTTTCAGGAGCTACTCCTGAAAAACGGAAATTAACTCTGATCAAACATTAATATAAAAGTGGCTAAATTGTTCATTACCAGTCCCCACAGGAGAAGCTGGTGCTTTGGAAGGGAAGCATAGGAAGTCCAACAGTCAATTGTCCCTGGGCAAGATACAAGCAC
>NW_010220453.1:0-855 GCF_000695765.1 Mesitornis unicolor
AGAAAGTCTTCATCCAAATACCAAAGCAAAATGCGAAACTGCATGTCAAATAGTTCCTCCTAAGACTAAAAACCCCAAACCCATAAAAATGAATGCATTACTTTATTAAGCAATTTAATAATTGGGAAATTAACTTTTAAGAAGATCAATAAAACCGCTCCACAAATCTTAGAAAATTCCTAAAGCTATGTTTACATGTTGAGGAAGCAACGAAAACCATCAAGTAGCATATAACAAAATACTGCCTTGGCTTAGCGCGTTCCTGAATAAAGACGGCTAAGGCAGCACATTCAGGTTTAGCTTTACCTACAGAAGTAATGCAGCGCTGGAAGTTCTGCCTGTGCTAGCTGGTCAGGTGAAGGGTACGCTCCATCCTTTGTCACGGACACAAGTTGAGCGCGTTCTCACAGTAAACTGTGTTGCCCCCAATAAGACCATGCAAACAGACACCCCAGTAAATCCATCGCTCTTCTGCTCGTTTTACTCTTTTCACTAGAAGTCACTAAATGCTACTGAATACAGAACTGACTCGGAAAAGCTGGATACACAGGAGGAGAAAAGAAAGACATTTAAAGGAACAAAGATGCACTTTATGTGCTGGCAGACTCAATGGGACAAGTGCTGTCAGTGCAGACAGGTACCGTGTGTTCATCAGTATTTTTACAGTAGGTAACAGGCGAGATGGTCAGCCAAGATATGCTCACCTGAATGAAGATTTATCTAAGGAAGAACAGGCAAATAATTTCCTCTCTTCCTTTCTCAACTGAAATACAAGGATTTTTTTCATACTATGCCCTTCTCTTCATGAATTCTGCATTTCCTTCCAGAGAGTCAAAGATCAGTGAATTTTATAAT
>NW_010220454.1:0-848 GCF_000695765.1 Mesitornis unicolor
GTTCTGTGATTCTGTGATTCTGTGATCCAAATATCTGAATGTTGGCAATGAATAAGAATTCCCCAGATGTGAAGTTTTCCTCTAGATAGACAAAATTATGGATTCAGATACATTTTGCAGCTCAGGACTCAGACAACACTTAGTGACTGACTTGCCAAATCTGCTTCTGGTGGAACCAAAAAGTAATGCAAAAGAAGATGTTAAAATAAAAATACCAAACATCTATAATAACATTGCATTTCAGTCACTCTAAGGTTTGGAAGAGCATCTGACTCTATGCATATATCTGAAGAGCTTCCTAATTAATAATAATTGTTTTAAAAATAAATGTTGTCTTGCAGCTACATTTTCCATGAATTGGTGGAGTCATGGGCAATTTTAAGAGACACTTTCCATGATCTCAAAAAATAGCCTGTGCATTTCAGAAGATAGGTGGTTTCAGAAGCACTGCAAATTAATTAGGAAGTTTGTTCCTTGTGTCCCATAGTAAGATTCAAAGAACTACCTTGGTAATTCAGATACAAAGAAAACCGAGGACAGTGTCAAAAAAATCTCAGCTAATTCACATAGTCAATTCTTAGTGATGGGTCTAGCTTCTTACAGGCTTTTTTTTTATTTTACAAATAAATATCTGTCAGAACAACAGACCTAGGAATATGTTGGATATTTTGATGAGTCAGAAAAAGATATTAAAAAGGTTTATCCCTGAGATTTCCAGAAAAATACAAACATCTGCCCTTCTTGACAATTTGTGCTGAGACTTCTTCTCATGGCATAAGTCTATTTTATTGCTAACTATTTGTACCTGTCTTTTAGTATCACAGAATCGCAGAATCACAGAATCGCTC
>NW_010220455.1:0-856 GCF_000695765.1 Mesitornis unicolor
AGTCACTAAACCCACTTTCCAGTCTATTTGCATGTCTGGGCACCCACAGCGATTTGCCATTCAGCTCATTCTGACCCCCCCATTCCCCCAATCTATATTTTAGATAATACAGAGATAATAGAGAATCCCTTTGGAAAGCCCTCTTTACAGAAAGCCAGAGCACTCAAACCAAGGGATGCTGTTGCCCGTGGAGCCCTAGGGAGCCTGACAGCCTGCTCACAGCTTTCTCGTTTGCCACAGGAGCCTCAGTTTGCTTTGCAGGGACGGGTAAGGCAGAACAACCCTCAAATCATGACAGCTTTTCCCATTTCTGCCTGTCCGGCTGCTGAGAGATCCAGAATACATATTTGAATAAGCAATATGCTCGTGGTTGGGAAAAGAAAGTATGAGGCTATTTCACGATGTAAATGTAAAATTACTTGAAATAGCACACTGCTTGCCCAGGCTCTGGAATGGTAACTGCAAAAATACAGAGATTGCAGGCATTTCAGTCACTCCCTGATAATCTGCATCTCCTTTAAGTCTCGCTGCAATTCCAGTTTGCATTTTGAAGCTGCGCTGTGATTTTTATTATCCTAAAAAGGACGCGATCCCACCAAGAATGGTTTTTTTCCCTACCAATTTCCCTCATTTAGCACTTACACTGGGTCAGTATTTGAACCATTTCGCTCTTAGTGCATGCAATGCAAAACTGCTGAGAAGTTCGATGGCTCTCCAGGTTTCTCTGTTTTCAGATCCCATCATTTTTACTTCACGCTGATGGGATTTTTATATTTTGGTGACAGCACCATCTAAGAACACCCAGTTTGAACCAAGTGAATTCGCTCTTCATGCACACCCAATACCTCTGCTCCTT
>NW_010220456.1:0-856 GCF_000695765.1 Mesitornis unicolor
GCTCTTGAACACGGAGCTGCCCCGCAGCGCCCAGGTGACCCTGCTGCATTTTTGAGCAGAGCCCCAAAACAGCTGAGCCCCCATTCAAGGCCTCTCCTGCAGCCAGACCACCCTGTGCGGGAGGGAGCTCTCTGTTCCCCTTCCAGCTCCCCCCTAATCCTCTGATCTCTTTCATTTTTGATTTTCCAAGTGCAGCAAACGCTGACACAGCAGCACCAGGAGCAATTCCAGGTATTGCTTGTCCCAGTTATGGGAAATGCAGGTGGTCATCTTTTCTCATCGCTTGCCAGCAGTGATGATTTTTCACCTCCGATCAGAGCCGGGAAGCCACAGCTGGGCAGGTTTTTCAGCACAAGCTGCCAGCGAGGACGCTGGGTCCTGATGCTGCCAGAGGCGGTGGAAAAAGCCGTGTGTTTTTGCAATGAAACACTTAACGTGGCCTCAGATCTCGGCATGGGAAGTCCTGGCCTTGGCAAAGCTCAGGTCAATCCCGTGCCGTTCATCGGGGCTCGATCTCGCGTGTCTCTCTCTGTGCCCGTAATAATTTGGCAGCTGAGTGAGCTCTGCTGCGTCCTCGCGCTCTTTTTGGCTCGGAAATGCGACCTCGGGTGCGGAGAAACAAGAGGGACCCCAAAAAGCCGTGGTTCATGTGGAGGTGGTGATCCGAGCTTGGGCAGAGAGGGCAGAGCATCACCCCCAGTAGCACCTGGTGTGTGGTTAATGGGATCGTTTTGGGTTATTATTTGGTATTTTATTGGATTACCACAGAATCACAGCGTGGTGGGGTTGAAGGGGATCCCCAGAGCGGGGTGAGCGGAGGAGTCGCCCAGGAACACGGCCAGGGGTTTGGGTGTCT
>NW_010220457.1:0-833 GCF_000695765.1 Mesitornis unicolor
AGAGCATGCTCTACATCATATTCAGATTGTAAAGCATTTCTGTGATCAGGAACTGAAAACAGCCATCTGAGGTCTCAAAAGCAACTATGTCTCTGTGTATAATATTACATATAGAATGCCAGTCGTGAATTCTAGAAAATACATAGCAGTTATTTGGAAAGACAGTTACCTATCTAAGAATTTGAAAGAATTAAGATCTCTAGAAGGAGGAGGGCTCCTTATAGGAAGATTTATCTGAGATGGTACAGGAGTTTTAAGATGAAAAAGAATGAAAATATAGGTTTTTTTAACTGAAGTTAACACACAGATAGCTTAAGAGACTACATAAATTCTAAACTTTCAATCTTTAAGTATAAACCTGATGTTTCAAGGCATAAAGAAGATACACAGTTCCTATGTGAGACCATTAAAAAAACCTGCACAAAACAACAGAAAAACCCCAAACCAAACAAACGAAAAACCCAACCAAACAAAAAGACCTCCCCAAAACAGTAAGAAGACTCTTCTGGCATCTTCCTAGGAGAGAGTTCAATAGAAAGACCAGTAAACACACTTAAACTTGTTCGCGTAACTTTCCTACTTTCTCAATTAGGGACACATCTGCTAAAAAAAGGCCACATCAAATTCTTTGATTTATAACATTAGAAAATATTCTAAGGATAAATAAAAAGGCCAAGGAAAGCAATAGCTTCTGCCACTGAACAATGAACTTAAATTTATGCAACAGATTTTTACTGGACAGTGGAGGAAAATGATCGTCATGAGGAAAAAGGGAGAAATACTCTCCAGTTTGCACCCACTGTTCACAGAATCACAGAGTGGTTTGGGTTGGA
>NW_010220458.1:0-857 GCF_000695765.1 Mesitornis unicolor
GGTTGGACTCTGATTTCCAGCCCTTTCCTTCACCCCAATTCCCAATTCTTATTTTTCTCTAAGCCCATCCTGAGCATCTCCCCATGCCCCTGGAGCACAGATGTGGTCCCAACCAGCAACGCTGGTCCCTCTGGAGCAGCCCCGAGCTCTGTATTGGACCAGCAGCTTTCCAAATCAGGGGGCAAAGAGTTAACATTTATTCCATCCACCTGTATATTTTCACAAGCTTTCAGATAGCAATCAAGAATGCAGGAAATGGTGTATTTAAGGGGTCTGAATTTGCCAAAACTGTGCCACAAGTCAAACTTTTAAAGCAAAGTTTATTTGTAAAGTTACAGGAGGCTGAAGTAGCTCCTGTGAAGGGGTAAGTCTCTTTACAGCAATCCTAGGGGTTTTTTTTTTCCACCTCTGCCTTTTAAAATGATTGGGCTGAGGAAAAGGGAGAGGATTCATGAAGAGGGGCCTGGTTTTAATCTAATAAGTGTTTTTTTTCCCCCCGTAGGCAAGTGCTAGAGCTCATCGAGGCAGAGACCAACCCTGGCTGGTTATAGAGGGGCCTTTGACGTTGGCCTTCAATAATTTCGGCTTGTTCAGAGCCCGTGAGGGACCCGATGGGGCTCAGAGATGCCCCAAATCAGCATCATCTGCCGGCCAGTGGGATGCTCCAAGGCCTTTGGTAATTAATGCTGAGTGCTAATTAATGAGGACCCTCGGATCAATCAAGGCCCCGTGAGGGTGTTTTATCACCTCTCTACACACAGCGTGGAAGCGACAGCCGCAGAGGCAGTAACCGTCCTCCTAGCGCCAGGGTAACACATTAAAAGTTCGTTATATATATATAAAATTAATGATGTTTG
>NW_010220459.1:0-856 GCF_000695765.1 Mesitornis unicolor
CCAATCCCTGACGGTCTGGGATTCTGTGTGAAATCAGATTTTGTCTTCTGAACCTGCACACACCAGGTTTTCAAGGAGTGGCTTCGCTTTTCTGTTTTGGCCTTTAAAAACTATTGATCACCAAGGGCCTCACTGTGCAACCTGCATAGCAGTAGATTCACTGTAACCTTTTTTTTTCAACTTGTTCACAGTCCAAGGTGCATTGGGAGCGACTCACAGGGTGAGCCCCTGGGACCCTGTCCTTATCTATCCAGTCTGTGCTGCTGGGAATTGCTTCCTCACTTCTCATAGATCCAGAAACTTGCTGTTAGGGGCAAAGACTGTGGCTGTTTTGAATATTGCTGATAGCATCACCTGCTGACTGCTCTGCAAAGGCACTGATGACGTCTGTGTGTAACTGGAAACTGCCTTGTGACACAGTTTGGGGTGTTGAGTACCAGCATGCAGAGTCAATCATACGTTGTGTCGTTCAGCTTTAATCTTGTTAAGGAAAACGTCCAGAGGTATTTATAGCTTTATTCAGTATGTAATGTTCAACAAAAGGTCACTGGGCAGCATAACGTCAGTTAAAATAATAAAGGCACTAATTAATTGACAAGATGTTTTCACTCCAATTTAATCTGCCAGAATTTAATTCTGCCTGGAGGACATAAACTGTCTTCCTTTTCTTTCTGGTTTCCATATCTTCCAGTTTTAGCACTTGTAAGGCTTTATCTTACTTAGTCTAGTGATTATTGCTGAGGTAGTTTGAGAACCCAGTGTGAAAGCAAACAAAATAGCAAATGCATCTCTCGCTTTTTGTGGTGAACGGAGCTAACTCCAGTTGTGACCAGTCATAAGTGGTGTTCCCCAGGGC
>NW_010220460.1:0-857 GCF_000695765.1 Mesitornis unicolor
GGGGCCGCTCGGGCCGTCTCTGGGTGCCGGAGCAGAGCGGGGGTCACTGGGCGGTGCCCGAGCCCCCTGCTGCCTCCCCTGCCGAGTACTCGTCGCCCGGGAGGGCAAGTGGATGTACCTGTGCCGGGAGCCGCCTGTGCTCCCCGCTCGTAGCGATGGGACTTTCTGGTGGCTGGCACAGGCTGGGACGGGCGTGCCAGGGTGGACAGTCACAGCTCTTGTCCATGGGATAATGGTGCCTGTATTGGCTCTGTGGCGTGATTTTATTCTCTCGGCTCCCTGGGTAGTTTTTTAGTGCCCGTGCTGACAGCTTTAAAACTGCAAGCCTGGCAGCTGCTGTGGTAGCGGAGGGCTCTTTCGGGATCGCGCCTGCCCGGCGGTGGGGGTGTGGTGCTGTTATCTGTGGCGTGCTTCGTCACCTTCTTTCGGCAGCCGCCAGACGCATCGTTTCTTTTCTCCGATGCACCTGCTCAAACGCTTCTGGCTCTGGGTTTGTGAGAGGAGCAGGACGGAGGTGGATGGAACGTCTGCTAGTTTGGGTACATCTGCTTGTTAGGCTACTTGAGCTGAAGAGGATGAGGCAGATGCTACAGCTGTAAAAGGGAAGAAATGCCTGTCCCTTAATCCTCTCATCATTTGCTAAACAGATAAGAAGAACCTTTAGCTAAGATCTCTGAAAAACAGGCTTTGAATGAGGAAGTCGGGGAGGGGGGATTGGAGCTGAGAGTACAAGATTTTTCTTGCCAAAGCAGCATTTGGGTTTGTGTGTTTGTAGGGCATTTTGGTGATGGAGTGTCCTGCTGTGAGATTATGCATTTAAATGTGTTTTGCTCACCACGCCCTAGTGGAAAGAGCTG
>NW_010220461.1:0-858 GCF_000695765.1 Mesitornis unicolor
GGGCGGGGAGGGGTGGAGTGTGGGGGGGAAATTTCAAAGTTTCATAGGGAAGTAGAAGAAGCTGAAGATGTGCCATGAAAGGCATTTTCTCCTTGCAATCATTAAAAGTTCATTCAAAATCACTCATGTGACAGCTGAGATGAAATACATGTCCATATGTTTTGTTTACCTCTGGAAAATGAGAGAGTGTATTGGTTTGGTCCAGAAATAAAAATAGTAAGCCAAGTAGCATTATCATGAAATAGAAAACCAGTAAATAAACAGCTATGAAATATCAGCTATTCTATATTAACCTCTGTACTCAGTAATTTATGTTTCTGATTTTCATGTTCCAGTGCTTGTGTATGTGAATAATACTCCTTTTACCAGTACTGAATGAATTGCCTTTGTAATTTCAATTAAGTATTGCTTTGTATTTTTTCTATGCCATGAAATAAAGCAGCTATCTATACTCTATATGTATGTTATAATTTTGTACATATTTTTCTTCTCACTTATTTTCACATAAAGTAAAATACAATATAATTTCAATGTCTGGTGAAATTTATCTACATTCTAACTATTAACATTCTTTTTAAATTCCCTTTAATTCTGGGTTGCCAGTTGTTGGTTGTTTTTTTTTTTGCTTATTCTGTCATGGAGCAACTTGTATTGACCAGAAACTAAGAGATGATGATGAACAACCAATATGAAAATACTAATTAAATAGTATAATGGCTATTCTTTAAACTATTTTTTTCTTGATTTCCTATTTAAACCGCACAAGTGGCAGAAATAATTCTGAAAATGGCTATGGCAATTGTTGCGAAAACGGAGAGAATAAATCTGGTCTTATGAGGCCGGCACCGAATATGCGAC
>NW_010220462.1:0-854 GCF_000695765.1 Mesitornis unicolor
GTTCTTGCTACTGCATGTCTGCATCCACAGACATGCAACAGTAAATACCTCTCTTGAAAATTGGCCACCACTGAAGACAAACCCAGCAAGATAATTGGAAGCATTCTGGCAGGAAGCAAAAGATATGAATTTTTAAGGCAGCAGAAGATCCTGACAGAGGCACTCCCAATGTAGAGTCAGCCCTTGGCAGGATCCCACAGAAACTACCTAAGTGACACTTACTCTGTATTTCTGTCAGGAATGCAACCCTGGGTTCAGTCTCTGTGTGCAGGAATCCCAAAGCCATTGGGCTGTTCTCCTGTAATGGAAGTCTGAGGCAAACGTCCATCTGCGCAGCCACTGTCAATTTTCACAGAGCCTCGGGCAGAAGGCTAAAGAGGATTTATTACTTTCTTCATGTGCTCTAGCAGAAGCTAAATTATGCATGAAGATGTGTCTGGGGCAAGATGGGGGACAAAGGCTTGTGACAGCAGAAGAGAGGTAGAACAGTGTCACCATCTTCTTCCCCGTGGACTCAATTGCCACCCTTCTAGACCTGACTTTAATTATCCAGCTTGCCAACTGGAATTCCGCAGTGAAAGGTATTTTGGTCACCTTAGCTCTGCTGTTCTCATCATAAATCTCAAAGTTTTAAAAGTCTTTAGAAATAGAACATTCTCCCAACTAATGTCAGATTTTCCCCCATCTTCTGTCAGACCTTAGGGCTGCCTTAGAACAAAGACCTCCTTGTACCAATTGGAGGTCTCTGTTTTTCATGGGCCTGTAAATAAGCCAGACTTGCACTGCCGCTGTGGTTTCAGCTACCCAATAACCAGTTCTACATCGCCTGGACATGTTCCTGTGTGACCCAGTCT
>NW_010220463.1:0-857 GCF_000695765.1 Mesitornis unicolor
GGACCTGGCACTTGGCCTTGTTGAACCTAATTCAGGGAAGTACAAATGGCTGAACACATCGTACGTGTAGTTCAGGACAGCTGAATATGGAAAAAAGCATTATCTTCCAGAAGACTTTTTTTTTTTTGCCAGAAATGCTGAATATTAATTAAGTTATTAGAAAAATCAGTCCTAGAGGCTGTGAAAGGTTAGCCATCTAATCTTGTCATTTAGGTATTGTTCATCAAGGTCTTACTGTAAGTGAGTAAGAAGATTTACTGTCTGGCAGGAGAACGGTGACAACTGCCTGTGAGTGTCTGAAATGAAGTGTTAGGTTTACAACTACCTTAGAAAATACAGAAACAATGAAATGCAAATATATCCACAACAGGAGGAAGCTTACATTTCCCCTTGTTTGTCTGCAAACAAACCTGACTCATGTTTCATAGACTCCTTCTTTGTCTTCATTTAAACACTGAATATTCATGGGCCTTCCCATCTGTACATTTTTATGGTTTTGCCATACTTTAATTCACTGGGTTTGATTGTGTTATAATTGGGTTAGAACCACTGACTGAACTAATTCCGTTTCTGTTTTTCCAAAAAATGAGGCAGTTCTATAACATTCCCAGAATCTGCAAACATAGGCTGGTTCTTGAATTCCGTAGTATCTAAGAAACAAGCCTTCAGGCAAAACAAAAGCACCTCAACATCTGATCAATTCCTTTGTAACTCCAAGGAAGCAGAGTAGAGAAACAAGAACAAGGAAATAAAAATGCAGCATCCAAGTGATGGGTGGGCGTGGGGGCATGGGGAGTCCTTATGATGTGTGGGTAGGAAATGGGGAAAACCAATTGAGATAAAAGCTAGTGATTTTT
>NW_010220464.1:0-857 GCF_000695765.1 Mesitornis unicolor
AATGTGCTGGAGCTCACTGTTCACAACCAGAAAAAAGCTGCTGCCTCCTCTCCTGCCCCCAGCTCTGCTGAAACCACAGGCAATCAGCAGCATATCCCGCAAGCACCAGGATTAAATCTGGGTTGCTACAACTGTCTCTCAGAGTCACCCGATCTGTCTCTCCAAGGATGTTGACTCCAAACACACATGGATTAAATGTGAACTAACTGAAGCTATTATGGCCTCCAACCATCTGCCTCTCCCAGCAGGGACACCTTCTAAAACACCAGTCCTTGCAGAGTATTTTAACAGTACTTATTTAAGGCTATTTTTATTAAACCAAGCTATGAACAGTGGCATTTCTGCTTATGTTTCCTACACGGCTCAGTCCCACTGCCCTGGGAGAGGGATTTCCAGCACCTAGACAAAATTAACTGCTCCCAAATTTGATCCGCCTCTGTTTGCAAGGCAATGTTTTTTATACAGGTGCAGACTCCAACTCCATCTGTTCCCACAGCAGAGGCATTGCAAAGCCTTCATTCGTGCCGGGCTTCTCCAGTGACCAATACGAGTCAAAGCCTCGCTGCAGCCTTTCCCTCCGAGACAGGCTCTGACAGACTCCCTCTGCTCCATGCAAACACCTATTTCCATGAAATCTGCAGAAACTTGACAGCTCGGAGACTTCTGCCGTATGTGGTTGAAACTGGCCAACCAGTGCAAAAACTGCTGGGGGGAGGAGGGGGAGAAAGGCTGACAGACAGCAGGATTGCATAAGGCTGGTTTCCATAGGAAACCGGGCTAAAAGACATGTCTCAGTTTAACCGTGTCTACACTGGGAGGGGTTTAATTACTTCAACTGCAGCAGCACCCTTCCAACA
>NW_010220465.1:0-858 GCF_000695765.1 Mesitornis unicolor
GCCATTTAAATCACTCCCACTAAACCTGCAGGGCTGTGCCTGAACAGCAAAGCCTGGAACTACAACTGAGAGATGACCTTGGCAGTCCTGGGCAACAGTAATTAGAGTAATTAGTGACACATCCCTAGATGGCAGCCTGCGAGCCAAGGATCCACGGGCCACCTGTGGTGCAGGATGGCCTGAGTTAATGACCAGCAGCTCCGGGGCATGTTTTTCCCAGCTCTTGCCACAGCAATAAATCATACAACGCATGCAGGAGAATGCCAGCAAGCAGCCAGGACGTGGCCACAAGAAAAGCAAACCCCGCTCTGCTCCATCTGGCAATGCAACCCAGGAGCACTTTGCTTCTTGCAATGGACAGGACTGGTATAACTCCCAGAGTTTCCACCAGTACCAGATGACACCTTTAGAGGGGACAAGACAGGCTACATCTACGTGCAGAGTTGCTGCTAGCCTAAAATGCCATAAAAACGTCCACGAGCAACGGGAATCAACATTATTTTCCCTTCCAGAGACAGCGCAGTCGTCTTTCTTGGGCACAGGGACACGTTTCCAGTGGTCATGAAAGGTTTAAAGGAGGCTGCTCTGCACAGGATTTTTCCCAATCGCTTTTTGTCTGTCCTCCTAATTTTAGGAGGATGGAGTGAAAAAAATAATATATATCACGCAGCAGAAATCTGTATATAATGCAAGAATTAGCTGATAAGATATTTGGTAATAGCCGGTTCAGTTGGCTACGCGGTCTCAATCACTGACAAGGTGCTAAAGAGACGACAGGTGGCATCTCAGCACGCTTTGCATGCCAACAGTTGTCTTTTCCATTTCCAACAATGGAAAGACACTTAAGGATTTTTTTTT
>NW_010220466.1:0-860 GCF_000695765.1 Mesitornis unicolor
TTGGTTGGGCTTTTTTGCCTATACACAGCTGATAAATTTTCCCTGGGCAATTCCAGAGCACCCCTCCAACTTCTCTGACCTTCACCAAGTGTGTGACAGAGGCAGAAAGCCACAGTGTGGTTTCTGGAGGATGCAGAAGCCAGATGCAGCAGGCAAACACCATGTATTTTCCAAGCCAACACAACATCGTAGGCTACAAGGAAAAAGGACAAGCTGGCGCTGGAGCACTTCTTCCCTCTTGCTCTGACCTTTGCAATTCTTCAAGCAACCAAAGCAGAGGGATTCAAGAAGCAGCACTATAAAATGAAGAAGCTTCACATGAACAAAGAGCCTGCCCCTGTGATGTCTCAGACGTTAGCAACCTGCTGCGCCAAGTCCGAGGGCAGCTCCCACAAAGCACGCCCAGCCACTGCAGCTGGCCAACACTGGTGGCTGTAATTAGAAGCATCAAACCCTCTCGACGATGCAGACCATGGGTCGGCACACGATGTCATAGTGCCAGCGGTGTCCGGAGGTGCCATCCATCGCGATGGATGCATCCAGGGCTGTGAGCTGGGAACAACTCGCGCTACTGCAGTGACTGGACTGCAGTGAGGCGGGGAGAAAGATAAATATACATCCCTTTAAAAAGCAGCACTCCCCTGCTCCTGTTTAGCATCTATCTGTCGAAAGGCACAGAGAGCCTCTAACTAGAGGAAAAAATAAAAAATACAACCTGGCACATCGTCCTCGAGACATTCCCCACACACAATGTACCCACAGCTGTTTATACTGCAGTAGTGTCAGGAGATCTGTTCCTGGCAAGAGTTTCGCATCCATCGCAACGCACCCCTGCTGCCATGGCAGAGACCCAGCAGCGC
>NW_010220467.1:0-860 GCF_000695765.1 Mesitornis unicolor
AAAAAAAAACCAACCCAAACCAAACCAACCCAACCCCAAAACCGCCAGACAAACCTGAAGTCTATTGTTGTTTAACCAACTGTACAAAGGTCAAAGGATACAACATCATTCATAAACCCTAGGATTAGGTCATTTTACAGCCCCTGATGTTTTCCTTTAAGGTGTTTAGTTACAATTCCGTTCCTCCACTAGATTTTATGTAACAAGGTCACATTGTCAGGGAATCCTCTGGGTTACACAGTGTTTCTGATTGAAATGAACTATACAGCAAAGACAAAAGTTTGTGCTTTTATAGTTATTTACAAGTGCCTTTTATGGCAAAGAGAGGACTGTTACACAGCTGTGGTCTACTACCCCCTGAAGTTACAGCCAAACCAACCCCTGCTCAAGACCCTACTGTCTGGACTCTGGAATCTCACATGTAAAAAAGGAATCCTTACCTGAGCCATTATGAATCTTGGTTACAGAGTCCAGATGGGTGAGGCTAAGAGAATGAACAGAATGCAGATGAATGACAAGACAGCAGTGAACTGCACATTAAGCAAACCCAGGCTACAGAACCAGCTACCTACAAATCACTGACACTGCAGGTGTCTAAGCCGCTTCAGTTATTGAAGTCCTGCACATTCACAAGGATAAGAATGAGCTCAGAGCACAGAATCATCACTGATGAGCACCAGAGGCAGGAAAAAAAAGCAAGCACTGATATTTAATCTCATTTTTCAGACTTCTGAGCACTCTTACCCTGGTTAAACACTAACTAGTGTCACACACAGACACATCACTGAAGTGCCACCATTAGCTCGCACATGCTCTGGCTCTTTTATTGTTGCAGCAAAGGAACAATTATGGAGCTCTTG
>NW_010220468.1:0-860 GCF_000695765.1 Mesitornis unicolor
AGATGATCTTTAAGGTCTCTTTCAACCTGAAACAGTTATTTGCTTTTGTTTTTTGTGTGCTTGCCTTTTAACCTGCTGTTTTCAAGCTAAAATACTAGTATCTTTTTCATAGTATCGTTCCATTTTCATAGTTTTCAGTTAATTTATTATATTGGAGGGTCCAGACTGAAAATTGTAGATGGTTGGGTGGTTTTTTCTTCCTCTCTTATGCTGGCTTTTGACTGTTCTGGATCTCTGTTTTTTCAAAACACAGAAGATTTTAATAGCTTCCTTTTCAGTAATAGTTGACCACAGATTCCATGGAAAAAACAGCTTTCAGGATGCTTTTCTATTGGCTAAAGATTGACAGGCATTCATTCTGTCAAATGCTATCAGTGGTTCTGGTTCAGCTTTTTCCTCCCAGGGTATATTACACATTAAAAAAAAAAGGTTATTACAATAATCTTAACATATTAACTGTCAATTGACAAAATTTTTAGTATTCTGAAATTGCCTAACTCTAGGTTGTAAGTCACTATAGTAATTAAAAATACATACACACACATATGTATATTTATATAGAAGAGAATATATACTTATATATTTTATACTAATTTGTGTGGGTAGCTGTATTGTATATGTCACCCTTAACTGAAATGTGGTTTTTTTATTTTAAGAAAGACATTACTAGACTTCCTTTGTTTCTTAGTAGCATTTAAATATTAAACTGTGGAATTCAAATGGACATATGCACAGTCTACCAGTTTGTGGTTTACTGCATATATTGCTAGTAAATAATGATCGCATATCTGCTGTTTAATGATTATCTTGACTTCCTCTCCCCATCATTTGTAGATTCTTCATGGATTTAAAAATCAAGT
>NW_010220469.1:0-860 GCF_000695765.1 Mesitornis unicolor
AAAACTAATGAACACAGATACAACTCACCTCAAAATAGATTTCATCTTCTCTATATCTGAAAGTGTGGCAAGAGTAAATACATTAAGAGGAAGAAAAGCTGAAAATTCCAGATGTTAAATACAAGAAAAGGTAGAGGCCTTGGTCTGAAGAAAGCTTACATTAACATTTAAAGGGTTATACATCCTTAAAACTCAGTTTTAAAAGCCTGTATTTGGGCTGTGGCAGCAACTACTGCAGCCAACAGCAATGTTTCTGAAAATGCAATGGAGAACTGGAGGGAGAGAGAGAAAAGAACAACTCCAAATTCTGAGAGAAAACAAAATCGAAGGTTCTGAGATGCATACACCAATCTCCTGAGGAGGGGGAACCCTTCGCAACTCGGAGCGCGTCTTCTTTGAAAGCTCTTGATTTTGGCGATTCAGCCCTTCCATCCCACATTTAAATGCTGAGGAATTCAGAGCTCCCTTAACCACCTTCCTCAATGGTTTGAGTAAGTCACTGTTGAAGGGAAAGGGCTGCCAGCCAGCAACTTCCCCATATCAACGTCTCCCTCTCCCAACCTCTTCATGAGCCAAAAAGCCACATTTAACACAGGTTGAGCTCATGATGACCAAAGCTCCTGAAGCCAAATTAACCAAAATGTCAGTGCCCCTGTCAATCTTTTTCACCTCCCCTAGGCAGGGCAAGCACATCTTTAGCACAAGAATCAGTTAAGTTTTCGTATCTCTGGTTATTTATGCATTCAAGAAAAATATTTGCCCAAAGCAAACCAGGCTGAAGAAGAACATATTTGGGTGCACAAATAGAGGCATATAGGAACAAGCAAATCCAAAACAAAAAGAGCAAACTAAATTCACTC
>NW_010220470.1:0-860 GCF_000695765.1 Mesitornis unicolor
TTTTTTTCCAGGCTTAGACAATCTGTCCCGTACTTCAGGCAAAGATCAGATTCATGGCAGAATCAAATGCTCTATTACCAACTGCTGGAGGGTTTGCCTCTTCTGTCTGAAAGTATCAAATCAAGCTCTTTCGGTTTTTCTAAATCTTTACAGTCCCAAAATCTGTTCCTTTTTACTTTGTTCTGAGGGTAGGCTTTTACTGCCTTTCTTCAGCTTTAAGCTGGGTTTTACCTATTATCTTTTTTCGAGTTGTATATCCTTTTTTTTATTGTTATTTTTTATTCTCCAGCTTGTCTTCTTGCTTTGGTGGCTCTGTTCTGTGGTTTAAGCCTTCTCAGTGACATTGCTTCATTTTTCTGAAAAGGCTGATTTGTCAAATGTGTTCAATCCCGAACTTTAATAAAACAGATCATGGTCTTCCGAGAAGATGACCTTGACTTTGAGTCGGCAATGCTGACAAGTACCTCTTTTATGCACTTAATCGACAGCTGTTACCCTGTTGCCAGTCACTGAAAAGTAAAAATCACACTGGATAGCACAGTTCTCCTTGCTCCCTTCAACATTACCTGGACAGATATGAGACCTTCAGAGAAGCTTCAAAGGCTGTTGAATCTGCCTGCCTGATATGACCATCTCCGAGGAGGGAGACTCCATGACCTCCATCCTGTAGCTGGATATCTCATGTAATATGGATCCTTACCTAACAGTTACATGAGATCTTTTAAATATGTAGGCATTTAGACTATATCACAAACCAAACAATAAATCTTATTAACTGTTACTGATTTGAAACGTTTCTCCAAAGTTTTCTTTGCTGTACTTCGTAGAGGAGTCCTTCAAATTCATGTCCTTCAAGCACA
>NW_010220471.1:0-858 GCF_000695765.1 Mesitornis unicolor
CTTACTGGGCTGTCATAGCTCAGACAAGCTTTCATACTCGCTTTCCCTGCAAGCCAGACAGGCAGGTCAACACAGCTTTAGCACACTTGAGAGAGAGCGATTGCGCATCATGGCTCTTCCCTAGTGGTCTTCTCAGTCAAGAGGCCTCCTCAGGCCACTTACAGCAGGATTTGACTCCAGCCAAAATTATCCAAATCACTCAAGTTTTGCAAAGAAAGCCAAAAAAACCACCACTGCTTCAGCACAGCTTCCATTGAAAAGGCATCATATCATTGCCGCATGAGAACAGCAAGAAAAGCTCTTTGTGAGCAGTACAGAGGTGGGGAACAGCATCCTCCCCAGGGCAAATGCCTCCATACCTCTGGCATATTCCCTCAGAGAAAATATGCCATAAAGTGCAATTTCAGAACTGACACATTCCACTCTTTGTCATCCATCACCATTTTGCTGCCTGCCTCATTTTAATGTCATACTAGCCACATGGCAGCAATTGGGGTTGAAGGAACCCTTTTACCACTAAGAACTGCTCTTCCACATGGACTTTACACCAACCCAGATCTTGATAGAAGCTGCTACTGCAAACTGAAGATAGCATGTTCAGAGATAAGAAGAAGACAGGGTACAGGAAGGGCAGTGTGCAGTTTCTGTTTTTATAATGAACAAACAAGTCTGACTGGATGTTTTTGAAAAGACTTGCAGTCTTTTCTGCATGCTTTCCTACCCTTCAAGCAAACAGACTCTGTGGCTGTAGAGGAAAACCCCTGAAAACCGTTAGCCATGATCTCTTACCCTTATGAAATAATTATAGAATCATAGAACAGTTTGGGTTGTTGGAAGGGACCTTAAAGCTCATCCAGT
>NW_010220472.1:0-861 GCF_000695765.1 Mesitornis unicolor
AATGTAATTTAAGAATTTGTTATTTGATTTTGAAATGTAGCCATTTATGTATTAGTATACAGACTTTATCAATAAGCAACTAAAATAATAAAAAGATCACCTGTGTTTTTATATTGTAGCCAAGTCCAAAACATGGGTTACAAATATTATTTTATAAAATTTATAAGCTTCCATATTTAATTATGGGATCTTGAAGGCAAGAAACATGAAGTGGGAGTTGCTTTAACACTTGTACTTTGATCTGTCAATGAATTACTCAAAAACTGAAAGAAATGGCTTGCCTGAAGTCTCTCTGGACCAGCAGCAGCCTTTGCAGAGTGGAAAATCACCAAATAGAGAACAAATATAACAACTACTGGTAAAGAAATATGTAAATGGATGCAAACAACTATAAAGAAATTACTTTTGCTACAAAAAAAGCTTTATTTAGCTGCAGATTACTGAAGGTCAAAGTAAACCAAGCTGGTGCAAAGAGAAAGGCTCTGTGATTCAGAAATCAAAACAGCAAAACGTTTGAATGGAACCATCACAGATATCCCAAAGGTCTCTTTCATATGTCCAAAGAATGCTTTGAAGTGGTGAAAAGAACCGCATAGATTGTTCTGTCTATAGCTTTTTGTTGTTGTTTTCTTTTTGTTGTTATTAATTTTGTACCTTTTTTTTTTTTTTACTTTTAACTTTGAATATCCTAGTTTTCTTTTTGCAGTTTTCTTTTAGACTCCTTTGTGGAGTATGGCAGCACGCATATTGCACAGTTTGGGGCTTAGGCTGTAGAACTGGATCACTCAAAAAAAAAATTTAAAACTGTAGAGAAAAATGGGTGGAGGAAAAAGGAGAGTCAGCAGTGTACCTGGAGGGGGG
>NW_010220473.1:0-827 GCF_000695765.1 Mesitornis unicolor
AGCCACCTGCCTTCTGAAGGGAAGAGCATCTCCAAAAGAAGAACGTCTGTTCTGGGCTTATGAGTCAAAGTAGTGAGAAACGGTGGTGTTAAGTCATCAAAAATGGCACTGTGCTTTCCTGGGTTGTAGGACTTACTATGATTAGCAGGGATGTAAGGCCTCCATACTAGCGTTGGTCTCCCAACTCATCCCCCTCGGACATGGTTCAGTTTTGGTTAAGAGATTAACAACCGTGCTGAGATCACAGTGCTAATGTTGGCAGATTGCTGACTGGTTTTAAAGCTTTTTTCTTGGCATCATGATCTGCCGCCAGTGAATGGAAGCTACTGAGGTAATTGGGAGCAGTTACCAGTTTCCCAGCGTGTCCCAACAGGCACCAGCTCTAACAAAGAGAAGCACAACAGAGTGACCTCAGGGCTAGAACCATGCATTTTTCTGACTCACTTTGTTCTTTATCATACTATTATCCTCTCCTTCCCTTTCAGATCAACCACATCCTGGCACACAATGGGTAATTGCTTGTTGATTCATCTTTTTATAGAGAATCTACAGCGAAGAGTGGCATAGGAAGGCTCAAAAATATCCTTTAACCCCTATTCCACATAAGCATCTAGCACCACGCTCGTAAAGGAGCCCCTGTGGACACAAATCTATAAGATATGCCCTTCAAAAAGCCTGGAATTATGTAAATAGCAGGTGAAGAATCATTCACATGGGAGGCCAAAAGGATTCAGAAGCATTTTACTTTTCTAAAGGCAACCTTCCTAAAGCCCCCTCAAAGGTGATTAAACCTGGAAAGAAGAAAATTCAAATGTTTGTTGGTTTGG
>NW_010220474.1:0-846 GCF_000695765.1 Mesitornis unicolor
TAATTTAGGATAAGACTTTAATGGTGTATGTGTACTTAAAGTAAGTTATGAGGTATCAATAACACATCTATTACATTTTCAGCAATCCAAGTAGTAGAGTTTGAGTGGAGACAAAACGCAGATGAAGAAGCTAAGTCTGCTTTGATCAGTAACTGACTGACACTGATGGATACTGATCCATAATGTCATGAACACAAGACCTTGTCAGCTATTTTTAGATTGCTCTCTTGAGCTTGTGTTGTCAAATGCATGAAGCAAAGAGAAAAAATGCCAGTGTTTTCCCATTTTCTGCTGCAGTCATTTTAACGGTGTCTTTTACAGGCACATTTTGAGGAGGTCCCTATAAGCTGTCAAAAAAAGTTAGTGTGTAGAGTACACTTGCAGTCTGCATGTCCTATTTTGTCTCTGTTGTCTTTTGTCATAAATCTGAGAGAAAGGAATGTAGATAAGCATACCACCTAATACCTCCATATTGTTCAAATTGTCACCAGCAGGGTTATCAAAGTCATCTATCTGCATGCTGCTTGTTGCAAACCACTGACTGAGCAGCAGTCCCTCGTGCAGTCCTGTGGTGCCATCCTGTCCTAGCAGGTGACCAGCAGTTCTCCAAAAAATGCCTCATACCTTAGGGAGCAGCTGAGGAGGAAACATTGGTATTTATCACTACAGCTCCTGTAGCTGCAGACACTGTCCCTTTATGCAGTGGGGCATTCATCCAAGCGTTCGTTTTTCTGGTGGCTGTGGCATCCAGCACGATGAGCTCAGATGGACTGGATGCCTTTCAGCATTGCCTCTCGCCCACCCCAAGGGCCAGCTCTGTGCTCCTGCAGGCAGTCCTGGACTGCT
>NW_010220475.1:0-861 GCF_000695765.1 Mesitornis unicolor
AAAAAAATCACTACCAATGCACTAGGTGCACCTTGTGCACACTTGCACAACCCTGGTTTTCATGCCAAATCCACTTTCCATTTGAAGTAGTCACATGCATTCTTCTTCTCCAGTTTCACACTCAAACATTAGATAACACCAGCAGCAACTTATATTTTACACACAAACTGTTGTTTAAATATATAACTACAAATCTGTATGACAAAAAAAGGTCCTATACACACTCAGGAGGATGTCCATTCTCTTTTTTGAACTGGCTTCATTACCAGCAGAAACCAACACATTAATAATGCACTGTAATGCCCCCTACTTTAATGACTAAATCTACATGCTGCATTACGTTATGACCCCATGAGCTAACTAACTACTATAGAAAGGTCATATTTAAAACAAAATAAAAACCCAACATTTAATCTACACACCTACAGTCATGAACACAAATAGGTAATAAGTAAGCAAGAAATCAAACACGTCTTTAAGCTTCAGTAAGAATCACAGCTATAAGAGTAGTTTCAACATGTGTCAAATGGCAATCTATCACTGTCATCAAGTGATGGTAACTGACATTGCAGGTGCTCACTTGGAAAAGACATTTTTATCCCACCACACATCTGCAGCCTCCAGCCTAGAGCAAGCACCTGACACCAGGAACAGGGTACGTTCAGGAACAAGATGTTAACACTTGTGAAGAGACACTTGCTTAAGTCCTTTGGCTTCTGAGCACACAGAGTGCTTACCTTTTAGCCAGTCTTTCTCCTACCTTCTCCCTAAGCGCTTGGTGCCATTATCAATGAAAAACCCTCACTACTTGGGCAAATGATGTCTAATCTTTAAAGACAACTGAATTTCAAATAGCTTCCT
>NW_010220476.1:0-860 GCF_000695765.1 Mesitornis unicolor
TTTTTTTTCCCCCAAGTTTCTGGACGAAATCACTGGAACCTTTCGTTACTATCACTCGCCAACAAATACTGTTCATATGTATCCACCAGAAATGGCTCCTTCATCCACTCCTCCATCAACCCCTCCAACTCGTAAGCCCAAGCCACAGGTGACTGTGGAACGAGAAAGAGAACACTCCAAACTGAAGCGCTCCTACTCTTCCCCAGATATAACCCAAGCCATTCAGGAAGAAAAGAAAAGGATTCCTGTAACTCCTGCAGTCAATCGTGACAATAAGTATGTCCAATGAGTTATACTACAACTCATGCATTACAATCGCATTCAGAACTTACTTTGTGGTTAACCAACTGAAATTCATTAATGTTTTCTAAGTTTGAAAGGATGCAAGAGTGATAGACTTAAATTTAATTACTAAAAGTTTGATGTATGGGACAGTTATCTTTTGAGAATTAATGTAATTATTATGTATTAACATGAATTTCAGAGATCGCAGTGTAATTGGACAGTAGTTGCTTTTTAAGGTGTGATATCTGTTGACATACTGAATGCTTGTATGACAGCTTGTGAAATGCTGAGTTTTCATTTTTCTAAACTGGGTTAAATCCACAGCTAATTCTTCATCTGTGAATTTAAAAAAAACCAAAACCAGCAACTGATGGAGTCTGTAACTCCACTCCATTGTAGGCCAGTGTAGATGGATTTCTCCCTGTTGCAGTGACTGGCCTTGAATACGTTAAATGATGGCATTTGGTGTCATCTTGTGCGATTCCCTGTGAGGAAGACTCGTTCTGTTGGCTTTCGTGCACAGCCTTGTCAAGTCTGAGACTCCTGAAATTTATTTCTTCCTTGCAGACCGGTCT
>NW_010220477.1:0-858 GCF_000695765.1 Mesitornis unicolor
CTAGCCTTATGGCAATGCATCTTGTGTCCGTAGGGCATGAGATGGGACAGTGCTTTGGGGTTTTTGTGACTCGATACTTGTCATTTGCTACTCATGGAGCAGAGCATTTTTGATAAGCGATCTGTGTGATCTTCCTCCTTTCAGAGGTACATGTGCTGAAATGAACAGAGGGCACTGTTAGGGGCAAGGGCAATCATTTGAGAGTAGCCAAGCTATGTGGAAAGCCAGCTGAGATCAAGTATATTTGGAGATAAATCTGTGCACAAATGAGTGTTGCTGTTCAGAAGCATGAGCCTCACCTCAGGCTGTTTGAAGCCTCGTGCTGCAGGTGAGGGTCACAAATTGCTGTGACATGTTTTTTTTCCAAGAAGAACTTAACAGCACTGCTCAACCTTGTAGTTACCTTTTGTTGGAAAGACTGAAGGTTTAATGGAGTTCTCTTTGCATTTGTGGTCTAATCAGACAGTGCACCAATGGAGTATAGCAACTTTGAAAGTTTATGGTTAGAGCTATTACTTTTCTAATGGTATTTTATAGATAAAACCATAAAGGAAATTCAGTTCCACTGGGAAGTGAAACTTGCCAGTAATTTCTTCCTTCCCTCTTGTATGCTTCCCTCTATATCTAAGGGTGCCTGAAAATTGCAATTGATGTGTAGAATAGGGGGAAAAACAACTCAGAAACCATGTGGAAATAAAGCACTGAAAATGAGGAACAGATTATTATACTGGGAGGAGATGGGCTGGAGGAGAGAGGAGGCTAAAAAGATTGATTTGTGTTTAGAATTACGCTGTTGTTTGGGATTTTTCCAATGGGACAAATTGGCAACAACTGTTTCTGCATGAAAGAACACATAGC
>NW_010220478.1:0-861 GCF_000695765.1 Mesitornis unicolor
AACATGTTTCCATTCTTGTTGGTCCCTATCTTGTAAGTGCACCCATTTGCTATGGTCAGCCTGGCGCAGAGAAGCTAGGGAACCCTCAGCCTCCCTCTCAGAGAATATGCGTTGCTTTTGTATCCCTCTGAGAAGATGAATTGTGTCTCAGATGGCTGAAAATTCCTGCTAATATTTCTAAGAAGTTAGCTCTGTGCATTTAAAGAACAAGGCAAGTAGCCTCTGCAATGCCTTGTTCTCATCCCACTTCTTTTTAAATGGGCAGAGAAGTAGGGGGGCAGCCTGAATTTGGTGTGAGAAGTGGTGTTTCCTGAGAACAGGTCGTAAAGGACTGGTAAAGGCAGCCTAGCAATGATTCCTAGTGAAACAGTATTTACTTGGCCTACAGTTTGCAGAAATTCCCAGAGAAGACCAGGCCAAGAAGGCCTGCATAAACAGATCCAAGGGGCGCTGGGTCTTTGCTAAGCAGCTCCTTGAAGAGTTTACCTGCAGCTTGCTTGTTGAGTTTCCCAAGTGAAGGATAGCAGGTAAGTGGAGATTTCTAGGAGTACTACTAAATCCCTCAGCGTGTTCAAAGGCCTAAAAGGAGGCCTGAATGGCTAGTGGAGCTCACAGCACTTCAGTAGTTACTTTGCAAAGGCTGCAGCAAAAGCTGTTTTCTCTTCCGGTAGCAGCTGAAATGCTGGACTGGGCATTGGCTGTTCCCTGTCGAGTTCACAAGAGGCAGTTGTGAATGTAAAGGAAAGAAGGCGTGTGATTGGTGAGGAAGCTGTTGTGTATGCAGCTGGCTACATCCGTGTTTCTGGCTTTGTGTTGCAGCTGTAGGAAGCAGAGTAAATGAGAGCAGAGCAAACTACTCTG
>NW_010220479.1:0-856 GCF_000695765.1 Mesitornis unicolor
TCTATACCTATACCTATACCTATATCTCTATATCTCTATCTATGCACACATACATATGTTTTCATATGTATTAAATATATATATGTACATATTTGGGTGCATGTACTTGTGCATGGCTCATGTCACCTCTGTGGGTGCTCAGAGGACTCTCGTTAGGTTTTACAGCTCAGCCCAAGGTAAATCTCCCTTCCACGAGCAGGAGCTGGTGCAGAGGAAAAAGGGAAAACTAACTCAGGTAACTCAGAGCTTCGAGGTGACCAAACACCTCAGGGGACTCATTGCTGCATAAACATTGCAAAATATCCCTTTTTCTACCCCTCAGAGGGGTGTCCCTTCCTCTGGGGATGTTTTGGATGCTGCTGATGCTCTCTTGCTCCTGCCTGCTTTAGTGCAGCCGCTGCGGGGTTAAAGGCAGGGTCGGTTTTGCAGTTGGGGTCAGGTTTGCAGAGGGTTTGGTGCACAGGACTCCAACCACAGCTCTGCAAGGGCTTTTTGTTCCTCCTCCAGCCCTCTGCCTCTCACCCTGTCCCAAAGGGAGAGTCGCCCTCCTCCTAAGCAAGCTCTGGCAAGATTACGAAGAATAAAACCTCTCATTTACTCTTTACAGACACAGCTTGGCACTCATATCCCATGGGAGGCGTATTTGGCTTTGTGTACCTCGAGACAAAATTCAGACACCTTTGGATCTCAGTCAGCTGAAAGTCTGTGTTTTGTTTGCTTTGTGGGAATAACTATCAGGGTAAAATTCACCTCCATTCAAGAAGAACTTCATAGCACTAAAGACGTGCTAGCAAAGAATACATTTACCCCATAGAGAACACCAAAGCCTACAAACCCCAGAGCCACCAAACGCTCA
>NW_010220480.1:0-861 GCF_000695765.1 Mesitornis unicolor
CTCCCTTTCCCTCTCCCTTTCCCTCTCCCTTCTTTTCCCTTTTCCTTCCTTTCATTTTCTTTTTTTTTTATCTTTTATTTTATCACAAAGCAAGATATCTTTGACTCTTCACCTGAAAATAATGCAGTGAAAACTTAGACCTGCTAAAATGATTTTACCATCTTGGGATATAAATAAGAACAGGTTTGTCCTAATTGAAGAATAATACTGTTTTGCTTGCATAACGCTTACCCTGTAAGAATAAAAGCACTACTATTGAAAGTTGTCGGAATGAACTAAGAACCAAAAGAACCACTCTGAGAGGAAAATAATTAATTTTAAAAGAATTATACTGACAAAAACATTTAATACTCAACAGAATCAAAATAACATAATAGAAGAAGTGCTTGTAATAAATAATTAAATGCTAAATTTTAAAAACCTAAGAGGAGTATCTTAATTCTCAAAGACTTACTGATTTAAATTAATAAAAGCTCTCAGGTGGCTGATATTCTGAGACTGATCTTTCTCAAGAATTTATGTTGTAATGAAATTAATATCTCATTGCAAATGCAGGTGCCTCATCAGAAACATACAGAAGGAACAACATTCCAGGACAGAGCTTATCTTTTAAGATGTAATCATTTAAATCAAACTCTGTGGAATGTGAAGATATTTGTTTTGATGTGTTGATTTTAAGAAGACACAAGCTGACCTCTATCACAACCTTTATATTCTGTGGTTATTTAAACCAGTCTGATCTTGTTCAGGTGGTTGTATGTGGGCAAGGGAAAAGACGAACTTTTCTGGTCTTTGGCCCAATTTAATTTCCTTTTATTCTTCCTTCTTTGGTTTTGGTGCCAGCAGGAGCTGCAGCCGCCA
>NW_010220481.1:0-862 GCF_000695765.1 Mesitornis unicolor
CCCTTCAACCCAAACCATGCTGGGATTCTGTTTTAGTACACTTTCTAAGTCGTAAAATCATGAGATTCTTCGAACCAATAAATAAAGATTTTAAAAAATGAATTTAAAAAAACCCAAACGCAAAGTGCTGAGTAAGCAGGCGTACATCTGTGCACGTGTATCTCGCACCACCTCGAGGTATAATAATGGAGAATACTATTATAGAATAATAACGTAGAATAATAACAGACATTAATAATAATCCCTGTCCGTGCAGTTTACACCTCAGGCCACATAAATTTCTTCTCAATTCTCACAATCAGGCCCAGCAAATCCAGTGAACATAACTTTGCTACTGTACATTTTCTCTTCTGCAGTGACAGTGGGTCTACGCTTTACTGAAAAAGCAATTATTTGTGTTTATTGTGGTTCCAATAAATCGCAGTGCTATTTTGATGTACTCCTCAGCTGCTAATCTGCCTTGATTGCCTGATGATGAATTCTTCATAGTGTGGTGTTAAAAATATTTCTTACAAACATTAACGTGCCATTTTTCATAATGAATATGTGCATTGTTGAATACATGAATATATTTGCAAAGCTTTGGGCTGTCCAACGCAACCTAATGCTTAAACATAACACTAGGTTACTGAAACTTGAATATGTTTATTATTC
Organism: Mesitornis unicolor; assembly: GCF_000695765.1. Classification (NCBI taxonomy): domain Eukaryota; kingdom Metazoa; phylum Chordata; class Aves; order Mesitornithiformes; family Mesitornithidae; genus Mesitornis; species Mesitornis unicolor. The sequence goes on from NW_010220481.1 coordinate 655, forward strand.
CTTGGAAAAATAATGATCTGATCCTCTCAGGTGTATGTAATATTACAGAAGTCACAGAAACGTGTCATCTCACTGGTTTTAAATCACTTCTCCTGGGGTTATCAGCAAATCTTTATACATATTGCTTCTGTATACAACCTCAATCACCTTCATTTGTTGATAGCAAGAGTTCTGAAAAAATACTTGAGCAAAACTAAGCAAAAACTTA
>NW_010220482.1:0-862 GCF_000695765.1 Mesitornis unicolor
GATGGTATTGCCTGTTTATTTACAGCATGAATAATAAAGCATAGCAAACTGGAAGAGGTTACTAATAGAGTTTAGAGATCATTTAGATTTTCCTTGAAATACTCTTATATTTAACTATGAGGATCTTGGGAAAATCATGGAAATGAGTGCCAAGAGATTTCTTGCGAAACACATTGCTGAGTCTTACATTAAATGTAAAAATCCTTGACTGATTTCCTGATTAATTTGCTGTGTTTCAGAGATAAGAACAGAGCAGCTGATTCTTCTTTTCTGTTCTGTTTGACATAAGGAACAACTTGGGTAGCTCTTGCAAATGTTTTGTGAGAGGAGCCCGGCTTGGAAATGAACCTTCTCATTACATGAGAGAGGTTCGGCTCCCGTATCAGGAAGATTTCTAAAGCACCAAAAGTGGTGATGGGAAATCCACGTCCTGCTCACAACCACGGCTCAGAAGCCATGTGGGCAGCTCCTGATGTTGTGTTAAGTAGTTTGCATTTCTGAAGCCTCAAAACCCGCTCTGTAAACAGGCCCTGAAACCGTGCTCCTAAGGGACCTCGGCTTTTCTGCCAAGCTGGTAGCGCACTGCTATTTTTTCTCCATCTTTTTCTATTCCAGACTCTTCATCTTTCCCACTCTCCCTCTAGGGGTGTTTTGCCTCTTTAGTAAGGAGATTTAGTGATGGTTACAGTCTTGATTTTGCTGTACTGGTGGTGTCCCTGGCCTGATGACAAGATGAACTTCGCTTTCTGAGCATGGCAGTGGTGAGGAGGTGATGTGAGGAGGGTGACTGCTTTTACAGGACACTTTTTAGCTGTTTGGGTGCTTCTGTAAGTCACAGAATCCCAGAACGTGAGGGATTGGA
>NW_010220483.1:0-836 GCF_000695765.1 Mesitornis unicolor
TTTTGTTTTGTTTTGTTTTGTTTTTCCAGAGTCCATGCTTCTCTTTTTATGCCAATACACTTTTATTATAGCCAGACATTCAGATTGCTTCAATCACAACTACTGCTCTGACAAAACTGCTTTGGCCAAACTGCTCATGTTCCTTGAAAACAGTCTCAACAAAAATTACTTGGGCTGGGCCCTGAGAAAGCAAAGAAACTTTGTTTTGAAGACATACTAACTTCGTGTAGTATGCTAAATTGGTTACAGAAGTCAAACGTAGCATAATAGAATCACTTGTGACACATTATTTTAGCTGTACAGCTCAGCATGCTCCTTGGAGCAGTATTTATGATCATACACCACAAGGTTTGATAATTGCATGCCATCTGCTGGAACCAAAAAACCTTCTTGCAGAGGAAATCCTAAGAGGCAGAAATAATTTTCACCCAGTGTAAAGCATCTTCATTGCCTCATGTGCCTTTGTAATTAGGGTTTGGAGCCTTTTTTTCATACTGTACCTTTAAAACAAATTAAAACCAGTAGTAACCACATTGCGACCACATTCTTGGGAAAGGAAGGAAAAGTTTCCTATTCACATGGACTAGGAATTTATTCTAGTAGCTATATTAAATGGAATGGACATTCAGACAAATAGGTTGCTCAAGTGATGTGTTCATATTGTTCCCTCCTTATCAGTATCAGAGATGTCTGCTAGGAAACTACATCTAGAAAACCAACAGTATTAAGATGGAAACTCATAACTACAAAATAGCTTTCACAAAGAATGGTATATTTAGGATTATGGGCCTGAAGATGGGGTGATTGGGTTGTTTTCTACTTTATGTTATACATGT
>NW_010220484.1:0-836 GCF_000695765.1 Mesitornis unicolor
ACAAGCTGCTTGGGGGGGGAGGGGGGTGGGTATGCTGCATCCCAGGAATTTAAATATTTGCCAAAGGTGCTGGGACAGCAGCTGGAGGTCTGCAATAACCAGAGTGAGATGCATTTCCCAGCCAGTTATGCACTGCCCAGGACCCCACTCCTGTCCTGGGGAGCAGCTCGCTGGGGCTCCACAAGCTGCCCCATTCAGAAGTTAAATTAATTCTGACCTTTGTGGTCCTGGGTGCTGCCACCTGCGGGATTGGCCTCACCACCAGAGAGATCTTGGTGGGTCCTGCAATGCAAACAGGAAAAGGGCTCTTGGACACAAAGTCCTGCGTCCTTCCAGGAGCATCTCTAATGTAGAAACACATACATTTGTAATGCCTACAATTAATACCTGTTCAATTAGCAGGGTTTGCAGATTGAGTGGATAACTCATTAAGGCTGTTGTAATCAGCATCAAGTATCGATCTTGTCCATGTCTGGGCTGGTATTTAGCATGCAGGTCATGAATGAGTTGCGTTAATACTTGTGAATCCCGGTGTAACTGAGAAAATTTGCAATAAAATAAATTGAAAAAAACTTTATGTTCTTTCATGAATTATCCCTACAAATTGTTGCCAAATAAAGAGCTGGATTGAGCGTGCATTTGGTACCCTTAGTGCATGCAACGTGCTAAGAATCAATAGGAACAATAAGGCACTCCTCTAAAACCGCTGCTTCGGCTGGTGCTGTTGATCCTAGCAACTCGCTGCAGTTTTAGTACCCAACTGCAGGTGTGCTCCTTCATGCTGCTGCACCCAGCACCAACCAATCCTCGTGTATATTCATTATTTCTTTAAAAAA
>NW_010220485.1:0-862 GCF_000695765.1 Mesitornis unicolor
AAAAAAAAAATCTTAACTTGGTGGCCTAACGATGAAGTGTTCACAAAGTGAAACAAAATTTGCAAGAAAGGCCTGCAGCTCTAAAATTGGAACTTAAGCATCTGCTCATTGTTTGCTCTTTTGGCTCCTTGAAAGTTTTCGTTGGTGACCTCTGATCAGAGGCACCGTGGCTTGCATCCAGCCAGAAAGCACACTTTAACAGCTTACCTTTTGAACAGCGCACATCATTTAGAAGTGTGCGTTCACAGAGCCTTTTGTTTCACTTTTAGCTGGCAGAAAACTTCAGTCTCTGAAGCTCTGTATCACAGGTCAATACCTGGAAGCGCTTTTACAGAGAACAGTGCTAATCCTACCCTGTGCTTTTACTCTGACAGAGCCTGGGAGACATCTCTCGCTGTGACTTCAGTAGTCCTAGCTCTGAACTGAATACATGGCACTGTTTAGTGGAAATAATTGCATGGACTTTGTACTGGATGTCTCGTCTTGCTTGTCCTAGAATTTTGTTATGGTCGATCATTTGGCTAACAACTGGAGTAAATGATCACACTTTAGTTAGCAGTTAGTTTCTCCCAACATTCTGTGCCGTCCCAGCTGTACTCACAGGGCATGTTTTGGTCTGTCTCATGTTGTGCCACAGTGAAACTTGCTTCAGTCCTAAGGTCTCTCTGTTTTGTTGCATCTTAGCGTTGAAGAATGTCGCAACATAATCATGCAGTTTGGTGTTCGGGAAGTCACGGCTGCCCAGGTCGCCAGAGTTTTGGGGATGATGGCTCGGACTCATTCGGGGTTGACGGATGGTATTCCTTTACAAGTGAGTGGCCTGCTGGGGCAGGGGTTACATACATACATACATACATACATA
>NW_010220486.1:0-863 GCF_000695765.1 Mesitornis unicolor
TTTTTTTTCCCAGCTAATTACACCAAGAAGACTTTATGTAAACTGTTGCCAAATGTTTAAAATGAGAGAGGTTCAGTTGTTATTTCAGTCCCAGGTTACTATGGTAAATTGTACATGCTCATCTTGTGCATTCGTTTGTGAACGTTTGACATACCAGTGATTAATTAATATTAATGGCAGAAATCATTTCAAACTCGCTTTATGCTAGAAATCACACACAAACCTGGCTCTAATCACTCTGCGCATAAAGAAACTTTAATTGATAACCCAGGTTTAATATCCATCAGGAATGGATTCTGTAGGAGGAACAGAGCAATGTTCCCTGTAATCATCCTAGAGGAGATAGAAAGCTTGTTCTACCAACATCAAAGGAGATTAGGCAGCAGAAGCCTCACAGTAAAGTAGCAATTATGTTGGGTTTTTTTTTTTAATTCCTTGCACCTGCTTCATCAAAATAATAGGCATCTTTTAGCAAAATAACCCGAAACCCAGTTCACTGACTTTCAATTATCTGATGCTGAGAAATGCATCTGGAGAGACATGAAAAAAAGGTGATAGAGTCACAGAGAAATAAAGAGAAGGGGGGAAATATGAGGGCCTACGTAAGTGGGTGTTATAAATATCCTGCGCCTCGGGCTGATAACAGGAAAGGAATGCTTTTGCTGAGTTAGGATTGTGGCATCGGGCACATTTGACCAAATCAGTCCCTGGTGGAGTGCCTTTGACTACAGTAAACAGCTTACACCAGGGACGGATTTGCCTCATTGCTTTTAAGGGGAATTTTAGCCATCAAACCTTAATGCAAGCAAGGTAAGCACACAGTAACTTTCCACAAACATTTCAGACTGTATAACAAAGCAAAA
>NW_010220487.1:0-864 GCF_000695765.1 Mesitornis unicolor
GAAACTGTACAGCAGGGCTCCGGTCTCACCTGGTAACGTGTCATATGAACTCCTCCAAACTGGTTTTCCTGTTGAACGAAGAAATGTTGGGCAGACACGGTCTGATGGCCTTTGTCTACTTACACCAAATTTGAAGTGGGTGGTTACCCTTGTGTTTATAGCACATGTGCTCTCTCCATGATTTCTTTCCTTACTGAGAAGTCAAGATGCAAGCAAATGGCTATTTATTACCATTTGGTAAACATACAACAAAACAAAGTGTTTGCAGAGATTTGAGATACTGCATTTGTTGTTGTACTTTTTAAAAGAAAGGCTTTTGAATGTGCTTAGTTATCTTTTCATTTTTTGTCACATAAGGAAGTCTTTTTTTTACAAGGTCAGTTTAAACTTGGTGTCTGTTGCCTGTAATGTGAAGTACCAGTTTGTGCAAAACTACCCTCTTGCCCGTGCTAGATGAGCCATTGCAGAGTGTGTTACTGTGAGGACTGCTCCAGTTGCTCAAAGGAGTTTGTAATGCAGCCAACAGTGTGGGTAATAACTGCTCCTACATTCTTGTTTGAAATATGGTGAAGCTATTAATGAGACTTGATTGGATTTTTCAGTTTGCTGTTTATCTGGGAACAACTCCAACACTCAGAAAGGCAAGAAATTTTTTAAAAAAGGGGAAAAAAAAAAGAAAAGAGCTGAAATCTGCAGTAATCACTTGACCTGAGGAGCCAGGGCTTTAAGAAAATGTCGAGATTTGGGGTTGCTTCCCAGGATTACTGTGCAGACTCTTCTGAACACGCTCCACACAGTAAATCGAACTGTGGAAGCCTACCTGCTTTTGAGGCAGAGCTTGGAATTTCTCTGTTACTTTGATTT
>NW_010220488.1:0-865 GCF_000695765.1 Mesitornis unicolor
CTTTCCTTCTTGGCAAGAGATGAGAAGGCAGCATTCAGGAATGAGTTCAGTGTTTTACTGAACGCTTCACTCAGGAGGCTAAAAATCATGAGTGTTGATAAGACTATTAGTAATGACCTCCTTTTCAGGCCTTTAACGCTTTGAATGATTACCTTGAAGTTACTCTCCCTCTGCTGCCTCTGAGCTGAAACACTGACTGGGAGGTCAAAAACCTCCTAAGAGAGGATTTTTGATGCTTTGTTCTCTGATTCCCCTTTTATGAAATTAATAGGAGGTTGTGACCTAAGAACCTCATGCCAAAGACTTCAGAAAGAGTCTGTATATTCTGAACTTCGTAGTGAAAACCAGAGGATTACTGCACATTGTGGGTCCCTTGTATTAGTTAACATACCCAAAGACATACATGAACATTGTGATCAAGTTAGGCTACAGACACAAGTGGATATTTACAGTTGCATTTGTTATTTTAATGCTCTGAGCTTACCTGAATACTAGGCTGTGCTTCATTGGTACTGATTTATGTTCTTTGTATGAACTTTAAAGCTCTACAGTGCTTTGCTGTGTAGTGCTTTTCCTCTGACCTTTTGATTTTTAATAGTCCTTTGAAAGGGCTATAGCATTCAGTCTTGCAACTCAGTGGGTGGGGATCGTTTTTCTTGAACAAAACAAAATGTTAATCAAATACAAACTATTGATTTGACTTTTTCATTGCTGACATTTTTAAAACAGAGAGGAGAGATGAAGTGGTATATTATGACACTTATGAAAGTATGGAAGCCATGCTTGAAAAAGAGGATATGGCAACATCTATACAGTTGCAAAAAGAGGAGCTGCAAAAGTTACAACAAAAAATCCGCCAGCTGGA
>NW_010220489.1:0-863 GCF_000695765.1 Mesitornis unicolor
ACGATAAAGACAGAGGAGGTACCGCAGGCTGGCTGCCACTCGAGGCAGGCTGACAGCTTTGTCCTGTGCCGGGTACCAGGTGCTCCCTCACCGTGCTACAGAAGAATTCTAACAACGGTAATTGCTGCAATAATCATCATCATAATGAAGCCAAAAGAGAGTATGCTAACAAAAGAATGGATTTAAGGACTTAAGTGCTGCTTTGCAGTTCCCTATCTCTATCTAGGTCTACAAAGCCTTTATTTAAAGCAAATAACTGCTGAGCATGGAAAGGAGTTGTTCTGCATAGCCCAGAAACACACAGCAAGGAGCAGCTGCATGAAGCTGAGAAGTGACAAATGTAGCAATGATAACAAGCAAAAATGCATTTTGCAATGCTGCAGCCTGTTCAACCATTCACCTAAGGAAACTGAGGTTTCACCTGCCATTACTTAGGCTGTTTCTTTAAGACCAGACATACCAGTTAGGAGATTACTAACAAAGAACCCAGAAAGAGTGGAAAATGCTGAAGATGGTCAACCAACTTCCCCCATCTGCTTTTTGACACTAGATAAAGAAACACCTGCAAACCAAACCCAGTCACTTTGTTGTGACATTTAACTGAAAATTTAAATTTAAAGGAAAACTCATTTGTTCAGCCACATTTGACCAAGTCAATGAACCATCAGGCATTTTCCCAGATGCCTCCAACTTTGACAACTTTACACAAGCCAACCCTAATTTCTCTTTCATTTTCCCTCGTATAGTTTCTAAAACTACAAGGTGCTCTCTTGTTGCCGACTGGTATGCAAAATTCATGTTCACACTGGTACGAATTCTGTGTAGCAGAATGACTGCAGGAAAACCATTTCTATTTCTATTTC
>NW_010220490.1:0-864 GCF_000695765.1 Mesitornis unicolor
TGTTTCCTTTTTTTATCTTTTGTTAGGAAGAGCCTGGATTTGATTGAATCTCTGTTGCGATTGGCAGAAGTGGGACAGTACGAGCAGGTTAAGCAGCTCTTCAGTTTCCCTATCAAGCATTGCCCAGATATGCTGGTATTGGCCTTACTGCAGATCAACACGTCCTGGCATACCTTGCGCCATGAACTCATCTCCACACTCATGCCAATTTTCCTTGGCAACCATCCCAACTCTGCCATCATTTTGCACTATGCATGGCACGGACAGGTAAGAGTTCTTGCTGGAGCGTGCATGTAGTTTGCTCATGTAATTAAAATCTTGTTGACTGGGTTGGAGAGTTAGAGCAAAGTTTTATTTTTGAAAAACGGAAGAACACCAAAACCTCACGACAGCAACACCAGACTCACACATTTAGAGTGTAGAAACTTGAAGCAGTAAGAATTGAGGAGGTTTAAACCAAAATAGTCTCCATTGTATTTGCTAAAAGGTGGAGGCTGTTGTAGGTATAAAGAAACAACTTGCACTGTAAGTTTTAAGAGTCAGGTGTTTTCTGAAAACTTAAGACTGCCTCCTGACCTCTTTCAAGGAGAGCTTCCATGTAGAGACAGAGTATCTATGCAAATCTCATGCTTTTAATGGACAAACAAGTAGGTTGTTATGGATTTGCCTTTTGGTGTAACCTCCATTGTGCACACTGGTAGTCGAGCAAATAGGAGTCATGAGAAGAAACTTAAGGCAGAGGAAGCCTGTGGGGTGGGAGGGAATCTGCATTAGAAAACATCTTTTGTTCAAGTAAAGTGAAGTTAATGATAAGAAATTTGACCTCTGGGGTCTTCATCCACATTCACAGCAAAATTACGGCTG
>NW_010220491.1:0-865 GCF_000695765.1 Mesitornis unicolor
TATATATATGTATAGTCTATAGATGTATATGTATATTCTATATATGTATATATGTATATTCTATATATAGTATTATATTCTATTCTATATATACTCCTATAGAATATAAACAAGTCAAGCATTAATTACAGTCAGCTTTCACATACAAATGGAGTATACGTAGATTTTTTAACAAATCAGAAAGCAGCAATTTACATTAATGTAATTTTATTTAATCACTTCTCATTAAAATGATTCTACAAATGTAAAACAAAAGTGTCCATTAACTCTCAGCCTAAACTAAATTTAGATATCAACTGAGCATCTTATTGACAGCGTTTACTACAATTATTGCTGTACTTTTGTAACTTTGATGATTTAAAAGTTTTGGGGCTTGGATACCAAATAATGGTTTCTGCTGCATAAAGCAAAATAATCTTGCGAGCTCCCAGCGCCTTTGTACTTTGAACGTGACTCACTGGATTTACATTTTGTGAAAGTACATGTAGGAGTAAAAGCGCTTATGTATTATCAAGAAATATGACATTATAATCCCATGAAGTTACTACTTATAGAAAAAAATAAAACCGCTCCCATTCTCTTCCATACCTAAGTGTAAAGTGAATACCTTCCATTAACTTTGCAGAGAAAAAGGACACTCAATATTTTTGCGTGTATTTTTAACTTCACTTTTAACACAAAGTTTTAAAATCCGCCGTGAAACACAAAAACTGCAAATAGTTTTCAATAAAAGTTAACTCACCCGAAAACAATTTTTGTATTTGAAACTGTTCATTGATTTGCGTCAAATGTGACAAAAAGATGTGGCTGAACTGGGGGGGAAGTTAAGCAAAAAACTTCAGAACTTTCTGCAAATATTCGTATT
>NW_010220492.1:0-864 GCF_000695765.1 Mesitornis unicolor
GGTGGATTTGGCTGGTTTATGGCCATCACTGAATGGCTGGCATTTGCCAAGCTGCTGTGTTAGAGCTGGTGCAACAGGAATGTAAATTTTGACTCTTGTAAAGTTGCATAAACTTGTAGTAATGTCATTTTTAGATTAACATTTACACTGAGGAGAACACTAGAAGGCTTCATTGTTTACATGCGCTATGGAAATAGATTTAAATTTTTGGTTTACACACATTTATTTACAAGGCATTTACTGATTACAAACCAATGTACATCACTCGTTTACATGCATAATGTAAACTATGGAGATTTCGGGTTTTTTGCCATGCAATGCTGTACGGATTTCCATTGCTCATTCCCCACAGAGGCAAGAGCCTCCTTTCATCTCAGCTCCCTCTGTCCTTCAATTGCCACGTTGCCTCTCCTAAAAAAGCCTTGCCTATGCCTCTGACTGGAAAACATAAAAGTTGATGTCCCCTTTAAACAGATGGCATAAAAACCTAATAGGAAAATGTTGTCAGCAGAACTTCAGCGTGACTAAAAAAGCCAAAGCAAAGATTAAAAAGCCTAACGGTGCCTATCAATTTGTACCAGTGCAAAGCATCACCTTAATGCTGTTTGAGAGGAACCTTCACGGTGCTTTTTTAGATGCTTCAGGCATCCAAACAACTGGAACAGGACTGAAAACTTTGTGTGTGAGAGAGGAACTACGGCTGCACCCATGTTGTGCGGTTTGGCTTGGTTGGTAGCACGCAGGTCTCAGCACCCAGCTTTGGTTTGAGCAACCACGAGCCTCCCACAGCAAAGCTCCAGCCCCACTGCTCCTCTTGGCTGAGCCTCCCTTGCCCAGTGCTGCTGGGGAAATAATTTCTTTTTC
>NW_010220493.1:0-864 GCF_000695765.1 Mesitornis unicolor
TTAGGTCCGTGCTTCATGGCTTTACCTGCACTCTTACACATGAGAGGCATCTGAGAAAAATGAGCCTCTAGGAGCAAGGCAGCATCTTCAGAGATGATGTTCAGGATCACTGCCTTGCTCTGAGCCTGGCTAGAACTGACATAGTTTTGTCCCATGGGTTTATAAATTACTGCTACCACCAGGTTTGAAGGGAACGTGCAGCCACTCTCCAGAGAAGGTAACTCAGTCTTCAGTGACCTAAACATTGCAAGACAGAGAAGAACCACCTCGAGACAAGGAGATGTGCCAGGAAGGAGACTCCTCATTGCATCTGGACTATTGTCCAGTGCTTTGCTGACCTGGAAGAGCAGCGGGGGGCCTTTCTAGCTTAAGCAGAAGGTCAGACTGACTGTTTGGAGTGAGGAAATCCAAGTTAGACAGTCTCTACTCATATCTGGGAAAAAGGATATATGCTCTTCAACTTGTGTGTACAGCCTGAATTAGTGAAGCAAGTACACTGTAAATCATCCTCTTCCTTGCAGCACCATTTTCCTCCAAACAATGGAAAGCAGAAACTGGAAATGTGCTGATATGATAAGAGGGGTGCAGGAAAGGCAAGGTCAGACGTACTTGTGTTGCTGTCTTCCTGGCTGTAGACATACACTCCTTGCTTCTTTAAAAGCCAAGGAAGGACTCAGATACTCTAAAAAGCTGTATTAGCTGTGTCAGACCCTTGCCCTTTCTACCTGGGTGCATATGGTGCGTAACTAAGGAAACTAAGCATGCTGCAGATGCCTTGGTTTGAAATGTCTCTGCTGAGAGCTGGTTGAAACACAGGACTTCTATTCTGCAAGAAATCCTGACATTTGCAAAAGTTTGGTTCAG
>NW_010220494.1:0-866 GCF_000695765.1 Mesitornis unicolor
ATTTTGAAACCCGCAGGTTTTTCTCTCCTAAATTTTGAAACCCATGGGGATTTTCATCCTAGATTTTGAAACCCGCAGGGTTTTCATCCTGAATTTTGACACCCATGGTTTTTTTCATCCTAAATTTTGAAACCCATGGGATTTTCCTCTGAAATTTTGAAACCTGTGGGGATTTTAATCCGAAATTTGAAACCCCTGGGATTTTCATCCTAAACGTTGAAACCTGCGGTCTTTTTCTTCATCTCAGATTTTGACATCCGCGGGTTTTTGATCTGAAATTTTGTCACCCACAGGATTTGTAATCCTAAATTTTGAAACTTGCAGGATTTTCCTCTGAAATTTTGAAACGTGTGGGTTTTTCATCCCAAATTTTGAAATGTGTGGGGATTTTCATCATAAATTTTGAAACCAGTGGATTTTTAATCCTAAATCTTGAAAATTGTGTGTTTTTAATCTGAAATTTTGAAACCTGTGGGTTTTTCCTTCTATATTTTGAAACCTGTGTGCTTTTCATCTCAAATTTTGAAACCCTTGGGATTTACTTCCTAAATTATGAAACACGCCAGTTTTTCATCCTAGATTTTGAAACCTGCTGGTTTTTCATCCTAAATTTTGAAACCCATGTGAGTTTTTAATCTGAAATTTTGAAACCCGTGGGTTTTTCATCCGAAATTTTGAAACTTGCAGGATTTTAATCTGAAATTTCAAAACATGCGGGTTTTTCCTCTTAAATTCAAAATCTGTGAGGTTTTCATCCAAAATTTTGAAACCTGCGGGCTTTTCATCCAAAATTTTGAAACCCATGGATCCGCTGGGGGCGCGAAACTCTGGGCTGCACCTCGTGGTGCCCTCGTAAGGGGTCCTCC
>NW_010220495.1:0-866 GCF_000695765.1 Mesitornis unicolor
ATACGTATACACATACATATACATACACATATACATAAATACAAACATAAATAAATACATATATAAATAAATGTAAACATATATAAATAAATATCTATAAATACATACAGAAAAATGTATGTATGTATTTCTCTAGTCCCTGGTAGGAGCGTGGAGGAATTCAGGGCAGGTTGTGTAGGTGGTGCTAAAGCCCTGGTGAACAGCGATGCTGTGCAGCTTTGCTGAGATCCCAGTTTGGGCTGTGGAGCTGCTGGGTAACAACTGGTGGGTCCCAGAGCCGCTGTGGGCAGGGCTGGTGCTGCAGAATCGATTTATGGAGGAAAAATGAGCCTGCAGGCAATAGGATTGCTGCTTTTCAGAGGAGAATGCACTTCACTACTAAAGAGAAATATTCCCCTGTTGAAATGAGAGCATTGCCTGCTTTGATTCCCTTTGTAATTTTCAAGGGGCTTTTCAGCAATTACAGGGTTTTAGAGGGGATTCAATTTAGCTGAGAAAATGTAAGGTGCAATTCGGGCAGGATTGTTTGTTAAATCCTTTGTGAAGAGGGGAAGCCAAGCCTGGGATAATGTAAAAATACAGCAACAGCTCCAGGTGTTTCGGGATATCCCAGTGGTTAAGTGCAGTGTAAATTCCTAGAGACGTAATGCAACCCTTCCCTAGTGGTGTTTGAACCCTTACACCGGGGAGGAAGAGAATTGTGAATTTATGAGGGGTTTTTTGCCTCCTTTAAATAGCAGGCCTTGGAAATCTAGAGAGTCTGTTAGCCTCTCATAGATAGAGATATAAACAGAGATATATAGATATAAACAGAGATATATAGATATAAATATATGTGTATGTAGACGTATACACATACATATACA
>NW_010220496.1:0-864 GCF_000695765.1 Mesitornis unicolor
AGTTTCAGAAGTTGGGATTTAGTACATTTGCTCATACTTTTACAGATTTCAATTTTTATTTTGAACAAAAATCTGATTTCTTGATCCATCAGCCAATCAGATTAATCAGCTCTCCTCAAAACAGCACCCAGTTACCAGCAAGGAACTTAACCCTGATGGTTGCAACTCAAAAGCCCAGTATGTTTTATCCCTCTTATTTTTTCCCTAGAATGAGATCCCTAATTCACAGCCACCGGAGCTGATCTCCACAGAGAGTCGCAATCAAGCCGACTCTTTCAGCAGCACAAAGGAAATCTCATTTCTTTGAAATGCCGAGGAAATCTGAATGTGTGTTCCTGCTTAGCATGATTAAGGTGTCACATAGCACTCCCACGCACCCCGACACAGAGAACTTCTTGCTGGCTGCTGATGTCAAAGCAAATCAGCTGCAAACACAGCGGGGTTCTGAGAAACACAACTAGGACACACCAGGTAGGCTGTCAGGAAGGCACCCAGTGTCACAGCGAGCAGGGAACCTCAGGGGCCACCTCCATGCGGGGGATGGGGAAAACACAGTAATGTCCCATGTACCCCTGGTGGGTTTTTAATACAGGCATGGGGCACACGTCTTCTGCAGTGCAGACATTTCTGCATGTGAGCTGCTTGTTGCTGGTTATAAAGTCCTGATAGGTAACAGCGCGTGTACCCGTGGCATTTCGGAACGTCTCCAAGAGGTGCACTCCTCTGATTGTTCTCTGTCTTGGTCCCAGTCACCTGGGACATCTCTCTTCACCCTGGTGGTTCTGGCTGCCATCCTCTTGCTTTCTTCAGATTTCTTCTGTATGTTTTTGCTTGTGCCCTGTGGTTTGTCCACTATTAACATGA
>NW_010220497.1:0-865 GCF_000695765.1 Mesitornis unicolor
TCATGGACATGAAGCGGTTTCAGGTAAATACCCCGTGTGGGGGCTGCCCGGCGGGAAGAGCTCAGGAGGGAACGTGCATCGGGGCTGTTAGACGTTGTGGGGTGAAGCAGAAGCATCCGAACCGGCACCCACGCCCCCATCTCCGCACGGGGTCCGCGGGGCGCAGGTTCGCGAGCCTCTGCTTCTGCTGTGCCGCTGTTACGGCGCCGGCAGCAACAGTTGGCAGCGAGCAGCAAGGGCTGGAAAGCGGCCAGCCCTGTGATGTGGCGTGAAAGAAACGGCTCCCGGTGACAAGCAGCTCCCTGAGGCTGTGGGGTTTGGGGAGGGAGCTGCAGGGCTGAGATGGCGCAGGCAGATAAATCACGCTGGGATACAGCCGCCACAGCGCGACCTCGTCCCTCAGCAGACGTCAAGGCGGCCGCAGACGCGGCTCCCGTCCTCCGCACGCGTCTTTCCCCTTCCCCGAGGAAGGGTCCCTGCCCTTCGTGCTGACGCTGCTCTCCATCTTGCAGAAAATCAACCACTTCCCGGGCATGGCAGAGATCTGCCGCAAGGACCTGCTGGCTCGCAACCTCAACCGCATGCTCCGGCTCTTCCCCGGGGACTACGACATCTTTCCGCGCACTTGGTGCCTGCCAGCGGAGTGAGTGACGCCCCTTCGCGTGGGGGGTGGCGTTAGGAGGTGGGGGCCTCCCTGAGCCTTCAGCTCTTGGCTTGGGCCTTGGTAACCTTCCCTGGAACTGAACGGGGCGTTGAGACACGTTTCTAGCTTCGCACCGCTTTGATGAGATTTAATTTTTAATTAAAACCTTGATTAAAGAGCCCAAAGAGCGCTGGAAGTTTGGGTGGTTGTAAGGAGATGAGA
>NW_010220498.1:0-866 GCF_000695765.1 Mesitornis unicolor
TAAGTGTTTGCAGATGGTACAAAGAAAAGAGGGACAAAGAAAGCTTGAGGTAATGGAATGGAGGAGATGGTCTGCAGCATAGATTTTAGCCCTTAAAGGGTGCTGAACTCTTTCTGTGCTCAGAGATGCTCATTGTGCAGTCTCTTCATACGCATCAAAGATGAAACTTCTACTTAGTCAAGTGCTGGAAGGGTCACTGCTCTGTGACCTGCATCTCAGATAGCTTTTTCAGTCTTGTACCTGTTAGCAAGTGGTTCCTGTTCTTCAGACTGCTACTACCTACTTCAGCAGATAAGGACAGTATGGAATACTATGGTGTATGTGATGACTGTTCACTGTGGCTGGTTCCTTGTGCTGATATCAAAAGATGTTTTATGCCTTTTTGCTTCCCTCATTGATCTTAAGGCTCAAACTTCTAAGCATTAACTGACTTTCTTTTTCATGCATTGCAAGATCAGGGATTTCATTGAAGGAGAGTGTTCCAAGCTGCTTTTGAAAAGCCTGATGTTTGCATCAGGTGAGAGAGGATATTGTTAAATTGATTTCTTGAACATAATCCTTCAGGATACAGTGCTATTACTACATGTTAGAGTGGTACGGCCACAGGTGGGGCTCAATTAACACTGGTGCAGCAAGTGCCTGAGCCAGCACAGCAGAATGGCACAGGCCGTTAAAGAAGTGCAAGGTCTCAGATTAGCCAGGACGTAAATGCTTTGCTCTATTACAGCCTCACTGCAGCGCCCAGGGAAACGGCACAGGCCTCATGTGGTGCAAGTTGCTCACCCGAGACTACTGAAAAATCAAACTGCCCAGCCTGAGAATCTTGATGAAGCTGTGACCATACTAGCTGCTTCCTCTGTCTCCTG
>NW_010220499.1:0-866 GCF_000695765.1 Mesitornis unicolor
ATACTAAGGTTGAAAGGATTTAGTAACTTTCACTTTAAAAAGTACAATTAATAATTGGACAGGAAGAATCTATGAAGAGGGAATGATTTTTCTTTGAGATGTATGATGTAAAATTGTGTACAATGAAATGTAGGGACTGTAAAACCATCTATGTTGTAAATATACTGAGGATGAGTTGCTTGCTAGAAGGAAGCTACTCAGATTTGCAACATTAGGAAGTTCAAGTTTTGAACTCCCTCATGAAAGATGATTCCATTCTCATTGCCTGCCTGTCATCTTTCTTCTGCTTAGGGCAATTTTACAAGTGCTTAAGTCTGTTCTGATCATGTAATGTATAAACGATGGTATAAGCATTGCTTATACAGTAAGAAAATGGATAAGCAGAAGATACAGTAAAGATTAAGAAAACTTAATCTTCAAACACAGATATATATATATATCTGTGTTTGAAGATTAAGTTTTCTTAATCTTTACTGTATCTTCTGCTTATCCATTTTCTTACTGTATAAGCAATGCTTATACCATCGTTTATACATTACATGATCAGAACAGACTTAAGCACTTGTAAAATTGCCCTAAGCAGAAGAAAGATGACAGGCAGGCAATGAGAATGGAATCATCTTTCATGAGGGAGTTCAAAACTTGAACTTCCTAATGTTGCAAATCTGAGTAGCTTCCTTCTAGCAAGCAACTCATCCTCAGTATATTTACAACATAGATGGTTTTACAGTCCCTACATTTCATTGTACACAATTTTACATCATACATCTCAAAGAAAAATCATTCCCTCTTCATAGATTCTTCCTGTCCAATTATTAATTGTACTTTTTAAAGTGAAAGTTACTAAATCCTTTCAACCTTAGTAT
>NW_010220500.1:0-866 GCF_000695765.1 Mesitornis unicolor
GGGGGGGGGTGACATAGGAAGAGAAACTTTATTTCCAAGACTAAGTTTTGTGTTTCTCAGAGCATGATTCCGTATTGATGATAGTGGAATTTTATATGTGTTCCCTGATTTCAAGGCAGGATCAGTTGATTTCTGTGGTTACTTTAAGATTATTTATATCTATGTTCTTTACCAAACAAAAGGATAAACAGAAGAAGAAGAAAACTGTGAATTTCCTTCAGAAAAGGGAAGTGTAACTATGCTAAAGCCAGTGAAACCTTACAAAATCAATAGCTGGTAAAATGTAGGTCTGCGGTTTAGTTCAGTGAACAAGGAAAAGACAGAAGTTGCTGCTCATTACATACATCATAGTCAAGAAGTTGGAGGGAATCATGACTAGGCCAACTTTCCAGGAAGTTGTGAAGTCAGCTGGGCATGAGGAGTTTACAAATATTACAATGTAGATCAAGTATTGGTTCAGTATTCTGCTAGTTTGTCCAGTGCAGAATAATTCTTTTCAAATCAACGGAAGGTTTATAAAGTATTTTATCGTGTATAGAATGTATACTACTGTAGCAATGTTAAATATATTTCATATTTAACAGTAATGTACTATTACTGGCATTTGCTCACTCAGATGTCTGCTCCAATGAGGACCTTCCTGAGGTAGAGTTGGTGAGCATGCTAGAAGAACAGTTGCCAGATTACAAGTTACGAGTAGACTCTCTGTATCTGTATGAAAATCAAGACTGGATTCAGTCCCCTGCCTCCCATGGCCATTTTCATGAAATCACTTCACTTCGTGATGAGGAGTCCTTCCGTTACATGAGTGAGTATATCTGGGCCTAAGATTTTTAATTTTTTTTCATTTATTGAAGAAAAGACTG
>NW_010220501.1:0-864 GCF_000695765.1 Mesitornis unicolor
AGTTAAAATCTCCCACGACAACCAGGGCCTCACAATCACAGTTAGTAAAAATAAAGACATGTAGTTCATGAGTCTTCTGCCTCCAATTCTGCACACCCCAGGTCACTGGAAAACGTCACACCTCAGATTAAGCTACAGGCCTTCAATGCACAGTGTGACAGAGAAGAGCAGCGGCAGAGATCCAGGACACCCAAGGCAGCAGCAATACTTTATGTCCCTGCACCAGGAGGAGCTTTGTAAGATGAAAATTCCCAAAACACATAAGCAAGCAGGGCCCTTTTTCACCATAGGGATGGTGAAAAAAATTTACCAGGCAAGCAAGTAACAAGCACAGCAATGGTCCTCACTAATCTCACCCAAGGGAAGAGTTCTTCTTGACCCCTGGCTCTGGATAGCAGTTTAACACTGAAGAAAGTAGCAGAGAGATTTTTCCATTATCATTACGAAACGGTTACTTTGGTTTAATTGTACCTATGTTTACAGGAAGTATCCACAAACAAACAAAATGTATCTTAAGAAAATCAGAATTTATAGTAACTAAGCACACATTTCAGAGAGGTGATACATGAGGCAATTAGCTTTGGCAATTAACTAGAGAGAGAGACATTTATGTTGTTATGCTTATATAAGTGCTTGGCATATATTACTGCTGATTAGAAGACAGACTCTTGAGCAATCTCCTTCGATAGTCCCTGCCTGATAGATGAATACCAGCACCAAGTGCTCACACAGAGCCAGCAGACTATGAAAAGTAATACAGGGAGATATTGCTTTCCTTTAGATTCAAGCAGCCTTTGCAAATCTTTTGCAAAGCCAGTGATTTGGGCAAAGAAAAGAGTTCACAGAATCACAGAATATTAGGAG
>NW_010220502.1:0-867 GCF_000695765.1 Mesitornis unicolor
TTTGTCTGTGGAAATAGAACTGGTCTAGGTTTTACACTGAGTAAAGCTGACTGACTATGAAATTAATATCTGCATAAAATACTGACATTTTAACATATTTTTTGTCCCCAGAAAAAGAGAAAGAATTTGTTTTGTAAGATAGCAATTTCCTGACCTCACAACTTGAAAACAGTGGTGTCAATACTGTAAGGAATTTCAGGCTCAATACATTTGAAATTAATATGCTTTATTTCAGCTTCATGTTGAAATAAACATGCTCCTACAGCATCCTTCAAATGCAACAGAACAGAATTTATTGACAGAAAACTATTCCATTAAAGATGTAAACTATCTCAAATGTTGTCGTGTGCAATCATTCCTTTTTCAGTGCAAGAACAGTTGTTCAGAGCAAGACTGTCAAGGCCTCTGTTGAACTGAACATATGTTATGCTAGACTAGAATAAGTTCTCCTTTTGATATTTGACTAATCCTTTCCTTGCTGCCCATACGTTGGCTAAATAGAGGTAAGCTATACTCTTTTTCAAACATAGTTTAGAAATAGATGTCTATGTTAAAAACCAGCTATCATACTAGAGACTAGAAAGTCATACTATGTATTACAGTAAATGAATGCAAAAAATATTATTTAGTCCTGTAAATTTTCAAGTTCACCTTGAACCTTTGTATTTAATATCAAGAGAAATACAGAAGTCTAAGACCCTTATAGCACAAATTATTCCATATAGAAGAGTTCAAATGTCTGCATAGTGCTTTGTGCCCATATACCTCAAGTTATGGCAGGATTGCACTTGTTATTATTCCCAAATAAACAAAATAAGGTGTAGATCTCTTTTTCTCTCTCTTCTTCTTTTTCATTTCTGAAAAAAA
>NW_010220503.1:0-868 GCF_000695765.1 Mesitornis unicolor
ACTAATACTTCAGCTGGCAAGTTTTTATATGTGTTATTCTGAAGATCATAATAAAAAATAAAGTGGTTTTTTTTTCCTTTTCAGTGTGCTTTTTTGTGCAATTCATGCTACGTCCTCTACTGAAATCAGTGTGGCTATGCCAGGCACAAGAGCAGCTTCTTAGAATCTAAACTGAGAGATTGGTGCTTTAATCTTGGCTCTCGCAGCAGAGAATGAATGGACGAACTTAAACCAACTTCAGTTCACTGCACACAAGGTTTTTTTTTGTCTGTGTTGCAGTAATTTGCAGGTCAGGGTCTAGTAACGTGATTCCACAGCGTTTTAAGCTGGTCACCGTTGTTCCTGGGACACCTACCACTCCCTCAAGGAGCCATTCCTACCTCTTGTCCTCAAAAACCTGTATTTTCTTACTGTGCTGTTAATTTCTGCCAGTTCAGCATTTTGAATAGGTTCCCCTGAGTCCGATGAGAAGTGATTCTGATGAGGGAGAACAGATGGAAATGTAGTGCCTTCAATTTCGGTTAATTTATACTCCCAGCAAAGCTACTCCTGGGTGTAGTTTAGTGTGTTAACAACCCACATTGTTCCCTTCACAAATAGCAGTCAGAGATTTAGGGAAGTGTGCTGAAGATGATTTTGAGGGGTGGAGGAGAAGAAGTGATCTTAAGTGGCTCAAGAAGTGTTCTGTTTGCAACAGTTCCTGAAGGCTTTGAAAGAAACTCCTGCAAGATGAAATAGTCTGTCCTTCATTCGAAACATTTGTTCGGTTTCATTACAAAATGTTAAAAGGCTGGACATTGTACGAACATTTTCAGTAACAAATAATTAACACCTGTTTCAGTAGTGATTTAAAATCGTGACTTTCCAG
>NW_010220504.1:0-866 GCF_000695765.1 Mesitornis unicolor
TTTCCAACCGAGCGATTCTGTGGTTCTGTGAGAGAGGGAGCTCAATCTTTCATGGGTAGGTCTTCCACTCAGCTACCAGAGGAACTTACAATTTGCTGAGCACAAAGGAGGAAGTTTGCCATGCTGCAGCTAACCAACCCCTGCAGCTGAGCACAGAGCAACGCTGAAACACTGAAGTGCAGCTCAAAGCTGGCTGCTCAGAAACGTTCATGGTGGCAGTAGAAAGAGGCAGCTTTTGCCAGAAGTCCTGAAAGCTCTTCAGAGAAACAAGTGAACAGGCTGGCAGCACACAGCACCTTGTCCCCACCAGGACTCTTCCCGTTTTGTACCACTGGACTCGCATGTTGTGAAAAACGTGCAAAATTCTAAACTCTTTACTCAAACTGGCTCTGCTGACTCAGCCCACACAACCTCCCTGACACAGGGATATAACCAAGGACAGAAAACTGCACTCCAAATAAATCACAGGTGAACCCCAACAAGGTAAGGAACAGACTCTGCACATCCAATACTACTGGAGCCTTAAGAGCCATTCAAACTGAACTGAATTCCTGCACTAGATGCTCAAGCTTGTACTGCTGCGAATGGCCTTTAACATTTTCAGGCTCTTGAGCTAGAGAACCACCCTCCCATTTCCCTTCTGGGTACTTTTGTTCCTTGCAAGCGATCTGAGGATTAAAAAAATGCTACAGACTATGCCAGAGACACCACCTCCAGCTTCACTCAGCCTCTTCCCCCTGGCTGGGCAAATCTTATTTTAGTCAGCCATCTGCGTCACTAACCTGCAACAAGAGCCTCTCTGCACAGTTCTGTTCCTGCTAGTGCGAAGTGCAAAGAGCGCAGTTACCCACATCCATTTTAACAGC
>NW_010220505.1:0-834 GCF_000695765.1 Mesitornis unicolor
TATTACATGGTGCTAAAGTTCACCTCAATGCAGGATATCAAATTGTGATCTGTCATGCTGGTCACCCACGCGATGGGTGGCTTGCATTGTGATAGAAATGCCAGTGCCCAGGGTACTTACGAGATGACCATGTCATGGTGTGTGCTGTCCACCTCTCCGCTAGGATTGGCAGATGTGATTGCCAAGGGCCCTGTCATGTCAATGAGGTGCACCAGGACAGTCAGGTCAGGTACTCTGATCATGATGCTGTCTTGAGTTCCCACTCTGCTGTAGCCTGCTCCAACCCCTTGAAAGACAGACAGAGAACCTTGGCAAGAGGCAAGGCTGTCACAACACTCAGCGTGGCATCAGGGGCCACCTCCTGCTTTCTTTGCAAATGACCCTGCTCCATACCCCAAACAAAATTGTGAGTATCTTTGTTTAGTTTCAGAGAAGTTTCTTGATCAGAAATCCACAAGAGCAGCTGTAGGATTTTGAGACTAGCCGCAAAAGGAAAAGGTTAATGGCTGAAGATCAGCATAGCTGCTTTCATGGTTATAGGACCTACCTATTTCACAGAGTCTAACTTCTTGTGATCATTGCCTACCCTCTCACCCTCTGTCATATAACTCCCGCATAACTCCTACTGTTCATCTCACCTAACTTCTTCAGCCACTCTCCTTTCTTGATAATGCAGCCAATGCCACCAGGGTAGACATTTTCCATGAATTCCCAAAGCAGTGGGCTGATGGGGGGAGCAGCTGCTCGCAACTGCTCCAGGTTTGAAATAAAGATGCAGATGGGCTTCTCTTGAGGCCTGTCCTGTGGAAAAAAATAAATAAATAAATAAATAAA
>NW_010220506.1:0-868 GCF_000695765.1 Mesitornis unicolor
CTTGTGACTGGTATGATGACTGTATGATGGAAGCATCTTCATAATTAGTCTTGCATCTCTGAACTTCTCTTTGTTAATGTAAGGGGATGGAAATGCTCCCTTCAAATACATTCTTGTTGCATCTCTTCAGAAAACAAGCTTTTCTTCCATTTATTTTTCCCTTCCTCTGAACTTCCAGCTTTGTTTCTTAATGATGTCTGGCTTGAATTCTTTAAATAGAAACCTATAATTGTACCACGATAAGCTGGTCACTTAATAGTTCTGTAGTCTTGTTCACTGATGAAAAGTAGCCATCCTTTGTTTCCCAGTAGCCTAATAAATGGTACACAACGCACGCAGGAGCTAGTCAGGGACTACGATAATTTACAATCAGCAAATTGGCTCCCTTCACTCAAATTAATTTAGCCTATACAAATTATTTCGGGAAGTGATTCATTGCCATTTTAAAGCGCTAATTAATTTGGGTGACTTATGAATATTAGAAGTGAAATCTCCTTTATCATTCCCAAATAACTATATGCTTACTCAGTGTCATTCTTGAGAAACTTGTATTGACTGTAGCTACATCTCTTGTAACTCGAAATATGAATTCCAGTGGAAGTTTGGGGAGAAGACAAGTGTAAGACTTGATACATTTTTTGCTCCGCTTCGCTGCTGAAATAGGTTAAGATGTACCTAGACAGTAATCTAAAGTGGGAGACAAGTGCCTGCCTGGAGTGGTCAGACCCCAGCTGTCCCCTGCCTGCCTCTGGTACCAGCTGCTGGCACAGGGAGCAGCGTGAGTAGCTCCAACCGCAGTGTTTTCGGGAAAGGTGCCTGCTGTTTTCTTCCCTAGACCAAGGCTGGCCCACAGCATTCCTGTGCAGCA
>NW_010220507.1:0-869 GCF_000695765.1 Mesitornis unicolor
TAAACTATAAAAATATAAAATTAAAAATATAATAATTTTATTTATATTTTTAAAAATATATTAAGTTTCTTAGGACAAAAAATACAGTAATTTGGAACTTTTCTTTCTATAAATACCAGCTATCAGTTCAGACTTGTCAACTGTGCTCTAGTGTTTCGCATACTTACCTAAAAATACTATCTCTACAGTTGTTTGAAACCAACACATTATTAAGATCACAAATAAACTGCTTAATGACAGCAAGTATATCTCTGATATTTAAGCTATAGAGAGTCTGAGGAAGCCATGATATTTGGTAATATTTTTGGTAGCACAAAGAGCATAAAGTCAGTCTCAGTGAGTAAGATTCAGGTAATTATTTCTTCTGGATCATCATGTCCCCTTTCTTCCTCTTATACACAAGGTTTTAAGATTCAAAGACTGCAAGTAAAGAGAATACAACACATTCTTCCACCCCCAAAATTAATAGTGGCAGTACAGGTTTTTTAGATACAGTTTGCGCAGAAACGAGAAAAAAAAAATCTGGAAAAATATTTGAGCGATTTTCCATAAAGATCAAACATCTAACAAACACCACCCCACTACAACTTAGTCCATTTCCTTTCTAGGAAACTAGCACAGAGCACATCAACTGTTTAAGGAATCATTCTGCCCATCAAGTATGTTTCAGCAATTGAAATGTTAAATGATATTGCCATGGAAAATAATTTCCAGATGCAGGCACTTCTTCAAAAGAAGGAATTGGAAAAGAAAACTGAAATATAAAACATACTGAGATTTACGCGCTTTCTAAATCTGAACTGTGCTGCTCTTGTATTTGAGATGTGTTCTTATCATGGCAAAATTACAGAATCACAGAATCACAGAAC
>NW_010220508.1:0-871 GCF_000695765.1 Mesitornis unicolor
ATATATAAATTGGCAACTCTTAATTACACAAGTTCAGCTCAAAGTGTTTCAGTAAATAAACATCTTACCCAAGCCCAGGGAAGCAGAAGAGAAAAACAACTGTGAAATAAATACCTCGCAGACATAGTTACTTCAGCAAGGCTCCAGAGATTACCATTATTTAGTGCTTACAATCTGCTCAGCAATGTGCAAGACACAATGATGAAGAAATGCGGTTGTTGGGTCCCTCCAAGGGCACGCCAGCCACGCGCCCAGCCCTGCTGAGACTTCCAGCCCTTGAGGAGTCACCTCTCGCATCTCATCTCCTCAATTTCAGCTGCTCCGAAAACAACTCAAACAATACATGCAGACTGTGACTGTAAAGATACGGTTCGTTCCAACTTCAGAGATTCAATAAATGTGCAAGTAGGGATTGGTAAATCTGATAAAATAAACAGGAGAATGTTTTGGTAGAACATGGCGATGGAAATCCCAGAAAGAGCAAGCCCAAAAGAAAATGGACAAAACACATGCAAAGCAAAACTGGGGACATGTGTACCACTTTCTGCCTAGATGCTATGCAGAAAGCTTGGAGAGGGATTAGGAAGAAAATAAACTCGAGTTTTTATGCTAGTCTGAAGGAAGTTAACCACTGTAAACTGTATCTTACACCTAAACCAGGTTCCTAGGGGCAGGATTTAGGATTAAAAATTACGTGATCCAAACTGATACATATATTCAGAGAGGGGGGGAGATGGGAAGAAAGAGGGAGGTATGAACCCAAATATATTGTGATTCTTTCCATTTGTCTTCTGGAGATGAGGTGTTCGTATTTCAGAGTTTTATTCTTCTCTGTCATGAGAAAATCAACTGGATTTTTTCTGTTAAAAAA
>NW_010220509.1:0-869 GCF_000695765.1 Mesitornis unicolor
AGGCAGAGCCTGTGGTTAATGAAGATGGAAAAAAATGAGCCTGACATGACCCTAAGTCTCTATCTTCTTCCTCAGGCACTACACTTGCTTCCCAGGCAGTCTTTTTTCTTCTTCAATGGGACCATTACACATCCCTGTCTCTGCTCCATTACTTACTGGACTAGCACATCCTGACACTGAGATAGCTGCTGGCAATCCTGGTGCCTTCCATCCCGAGCTTCCCAGAGGGCACAGGAAGGCTCCTCAAGCAGAAAGCCTGTAGTGGTTGGAGCCACTGAGGTAGCACGCTCCTTGGTTGGTGTCCCTTTCGGATAAAAACAAAATATCTTACTTCTGAGCTGAGCAACACCTGCAGAGCTCCCTCAGTGCCACCTCAGCAGCAGCATCCATCACAACTTCATCCTTTGGTCAAGATGCTGACAACGAAGACATCAACCAAGTTGTGTTCCAGCAAGGTCCCCATGAGTACTCAGGGCTGCACAGCTGAGGTGACACGGGGTCCGTGCCTCTGGCTCCCTTCAGACCCCTGCTCCTCAGGGCAGCACTGCAGCTACTGCCAACGCAGCATCCCCACCACACTCTGCAAGTGTAAATACTGCGCACAGCGGCACCACTCAGTTTATGGGCACATTTAAAGAAAAAAGAAAGACTAAGAGCACTGAAAAGTCCTATACATATTTTAGGCAACTCAAACATAAGAAGTGAGAATTACCACCTCCTTCCTATTTCTACAAAACTCAAGCCATGCAGCTGGACACAAGTGAGCCCCCAGCAGAAACCGAACTGCTGCGGCAGCATGTGGCTGAGCTGGGAAATAACATACCCTGGGACGCAGCTAACTTCATTACCTCAAGCTCTGTGCCACATCA
>NW_010220510.1:0-870 GCF_000695765.1 Mesitornis unicolor
TGTCCTGTATTTCTATTTCTAACAGCCCCGTTACATAGCAGAGTGCACAGGAAGGGCGCTTTCTTTACCATGTTGAAGTTTTTATTATAACATGATTTTGTATTTAATTTAGTTAAGGCAATTTACACTTTAGTTCTT
Organism: Mesitornis unicolor; assembly: GCF_000695765.1. Classification (NCBI taxonomy): domain Eukaryota; kingdom Metazoa; phylum Chordata; class Aves; order Mesitornithiformes; family Mesitornithidae; genus Mesitornis; species Mesitornis unicolor. The sequence continues at coordinate 139 of NW_010220510.1, forward strand.
AAGTAACAACAGTAACAAAACAAAACAAAAAAAATAGTCAAACATTCCACCAGAGATGAAACTAAAACACAGGACACCCCTTCACAGTGAACTCCTGTAAACCTGCAGTCTCCTCCTACTACTGCCCCCATCTCCTTGGTCCACAGAAGGCAAAAGACTTTAGTTCCACTAGTACAAGCTTGGATACTCATCTGGTGAGTTCAGTTACCAAATCCACCTCCTTGAGTTCATAGCTCCTCGGTACTGCACCACAGCGACGAACAGAATTCTTTAAATGGGAGAGGGATCAGCGTGGAGCGGGTACAGCAAATACGACGGCTGGTTTGCAAAGATCCACGTGTGCTAGTGCCACTCTTGGAGTAAGTTAAATAGTGCAGCCCTACAGCTAGTTACACTACACCTGAGGTGGAGGCCATCAGACTGTAGCGCATGGAGATAAAGATACGACCCTCCACATTTGCAAAATAAAGAGTTATTGCAATGAGGAATAAAAGTCCTGTATAATTTATCTTCCTACAAGGGCATTAGAGTAACGTGTGGGTCCAGCTATCGTGAGGAATCCTGGCTGGTCCCTGGTTCCCGAATTGCTTACAAGCGCTCTAAGGAAAATGCTGCCTGTGACGCCCTTGTGCATGGTCCGTCCTTCTCCTTATCCATGCGTGGAACCCAGGGAGAAGCAGCTTCGGGAGCTGATACGGATGTGCAGTCCCTCGGTGGGGGAAGCCGATGCTG
>NW_010220511.1:0-862 GCF_000695765.1 Mesitornis unicolor
AAAGAGGCTGCTTTCTGCTCCTTCCCTTGTCCCAGGGGCTGGGGAAAGGATGCCTTGGTGGACTGAGCCCTGGGATGTGATGCTGGGCAGCCAGCCTGGTCCTGGCCACAAACACCCAGCATCCCGCCTAGACCAGGGAGAGACATCGCACTGGGGTGACAGGCACCTGAACTTTGGGGTCATCTGCCTCCCCTTGCCCTAAAGTGAGCCACAAGCACCCCAGCAGCGGGGATGGATCTTCAAAACAGAATTTTACCAAAATCCAAATGAGAATATGGCAATTTCCAAACTAGGGAAGCTTGGAGCCTGGGAGAGGGAAGAATAAAAAGAAATGGGGTGGAAATAAATCCCCTCTTCCTGGTCACCCTGTCCTTCCCTGCAGGCCTGATAAGAGGCTGGCAAATTTCAGGAGCATCCCGCATCTCTCCTCTACAGGTGAAATCTCTTTATATCGACCCCTACTCCCTCTGGAGCCCACCCATGCTCTCCACAGGGCTCGGTCCCTGGTGTCACTGCCAGCCCCTACTGCCAGCTTTGCCATACGCCTTCCATCACCTTTCACTCCAAGGGTTCCCCCAGCTGAGCTGCTCTCAGAAAAGCCCTTTATTTCCCCTCCCGACCCCAACTATAACCACTGGAAGAGCAAAGCTTTCTGAGCTGCCACCTAGCTGCCCCTTTCAGCACAGAGCATAGCATGCACAGTCAAGTGCAGATGAATGCATTTTAACAGCTACATAACCCACAGCAGCTGGCATCTAACCGCTTACAGCACCAAAATGAAACTTTGTCCGTGTGCCACAGAAAAGGAGGAGGTTGCTGAAAACCTTCAGACTCTGCAGACGCAGGTAAGCATCCTTGTATC
>NW_010220512.1:0-865 GCF_000695765.1 Mesitornis unicolor
CATTTTGCACAAGCAAGATGTTGAGCCCCTTTACCTCTGAGTGCTGATGCGGTAGCGGGCCTCCCGATTACCAATGTTGCGAACCAGCAGAGTTTTCTGGGTGCTGTACTTGACTGGACAGACGGAGAAGTTCAGCTGGTCAGGGAAGTCCAGGATAGCTCGGGCACCTATAGCTCGGATTGGCACAATAAAGTTTTCCCTTTCTGTGATGCAAATGAGCTGGTGGAAATAATCCTGCAGGAAAACAGAGAGCTGCAGTCAGTACCACCTCCACGGCAGAAGGAAAACTGCTCTTTTCTATGACTCTAACAGTAGCACACAAGAACATAGTAGTACTTTTACCTTAATGACCTTTCATCTCAGTAGCACGGACAGGGCTGCTAACTGGCAAAGAAGAAACAATCCCACTGACTCACCTGCTTTCGCAGCAAGCTGGCAGAACCAAAATTATCTGAGACTTTGATTGTGAGGCACCAAAACAGAGTAATTTCATGTAAGGGATTACAGCAGTAACCCGCTTTGATCACCACTGCAGACTACTGAAGGCACCACTAAGAACCCAGTTGTGCCACAGCGCTAACTCCAATGCCAGCAATGCAACTGAAGCTTGGCAGAGGATGCTCAGGCACATTCTGCAAAGGGCTCTGCCACGTGCACGATCAGCAGTCAGTCTTTGAGGAAGTACTTAAGCTGGACACAATCACTGTTTCCATGTCAGGTGAGCATAGGGTACACGTGTACTTCCCACCCCTTCCCGCTGCATTATAGGAACAAGGCTGGGGACACTCTTAAAAAGCTACCCGATGCATCTCCCCACCCCAGAACTGGCTCAGCTCTATTCCAAAACTATTCTTGGGAGATGTTT
>NW_010220513.1:0-871 GCF_000695765.1 Mesitornis unicolor
TGAAATAAGGCAGATCTGGCCCTTCTTCCCATGCCCTACCATGATATTTTCTCACCAAATAGCACAACATTGGATTTTTGGTGCATCGCATCCCTGCTTGCAGAGCCTTCAGCGCCTCAGCAAGGTTATATCAATTTTGAGCCCAATGAAGTTTGGAGGTGAGCCTCCAGCTTGGTCATTTCACCTGTAGAGAGAGGCATGGTGGTAGAATTTAAGCAGATTTCCTTGATGATACAAAGAACGAGGCAAAACTGCACTTTGGAGGTTGGTTTTTGGCTTCTCCCCCCTCTCCCTTGGCTCTCCCTCACTTCTCTGGTGGTCTGTGTCTGCACTTTGCTTATTTTCAGGCCCTACCTGCAGTTTCCAGGAGATAAACAATGCTGCTTATGAAAATAATTTTATCCCCTGAATTATTCCATGGATTTTACATTTTTAGCTCATATTTTATTTATACAAATGTAAATGAGGGTTTTTTCAGCGTTAGAAAAGAGTTAAAATTATCCCATGAGCTTGAGCATTGCTGTTTTTATCCGGACGTGTGACTTGGGGAGTCAAGAGAGTGCTGGATTTTGGAGATCTGTCATTAACATGCCCACAATTAGCAAGGGAAAAATCTGAATATAGAGCGGAAATGGGCACTGCTGTGGTCCGTAAATGTAGACAAGTGCCAGCGTGAACCTCGTCTTCCTGCATCTGTTACTCATTTAGCATGGCCAATAGTAGAGAGAAAAGGGAGCTTGTACCTTTGGGCAAGTTATTCCTCAAGTCTCAGGCCATGTTTGAGCATCAAAGTGATTTTTAATGCTGGAAAGGTCCAGTGTGGATGTTCAATCTGACTCCAGCAGCGTGGCCCAGATCTGGGTCATGGGAG
>NW_010220514.1:0-871 GCF_000695765.1 Mesitornis unicolor
GCTTTTCCTGTCTCCAAGTGAAACGAAGCTCTGTCCCAGCCAGCCAGAATCAGAGGAAGAACAGCAGGGATCCATTTACTTCCTAGAATTATTTTCTGATAGCTGGAAGGTACTTCTGCCATCTAGAACTGCTTCTGAGTTTTACAACAAGAAATGTTGGGTGTTGTGGGATTTTCCTCACCCTTTTATTTTTTTTAAAACCCTTGCTAGTACTTCAGAGCAGAGCCCAAAGAACAAGCCACAGTAGGCTGGTGGTTTGGCCATCCATGTGGCTTTGTGAAGAAACACCTCCTTGCTTGACTTGGTTGGAGTGAGAGTTTGATCCTCTTGTCTTCCGTATCCCAGAAAAATACTAAATACTGTAACATCCGAGTTATCAAATTAAACTCTGTAAGGATTGTTGAAAATTACCTAACTTAGAGGTTCATGCTTTGCTCCTCTTATGTGGTCTTCCCTCCCAAGGGCTCCCAGGACTCCACTGAAGGCAGTTACTCACCTGCACAACATATCCTGAGATGCACTTGAAATTTGGAGGTTGTGGAATGCCATCTATAAGCACTTCTCCAGACAGACCTGCTGGGTCCTTTCTGGCAGCCAGCACATCTAGGAGACTTCAGACAAACACCAGGCATTAGGTTTTATCATAACAGATGCTTTTACCTTTGATTGGATAAGTACCAACAGGCAGGACTGCAGTTACAGCCTGGTCACAGCATGCTGCGAACCAAAGGGCACAGAAAAGGGCTTCCTCTGCTCTGGGGACCTTAGATTTTTGTAAAGAAAGCCTGGTGTGGATACAGGATTTTCTGGCACAAGGTGTGCCACAGCAGTACGGTAGTATACAGACCCTCATAAATCACAGCAGTCAACC
>NW_010220515.1:0-866 GCF_000695765.1 Mesitornis unicolor
AACCAAATGCACATAAAAGCGTAAGAAGGGGATGTTACCTCCTCACTGCTGTGTACCAATATGCCACGGCCTGAGGACAGCAGGACAGCTTTGCAGGGCCGCTGCCTTTCTGACACAATAAGGGTGCAGTGAATGGAGCCTGGACCCTGCACATCCCAAACCAGGAATGGGTGCAGCCTCTCAGGGTGAAATGCTGCTTTAGCAAGAGCTGATGCAACTTTTCCTCAAATACACAAGACTGAGAGATCAAATATAATCCTAAGGAGAAAGTTTCTACTTCTGTCACCTCTACTGGTAAAAGTAAATTACATCACCCTGTATATGTGACAGGTGTGTATTTTTCTTCTGTTATGCTGGGGGGCAGCACTGTCCAGGACTGGATGCCAACAACCCAATTCTCTAGACACCACTGGAGACCATATTATTTATCTAGGCAATTCATCCTAGAAGTCTGCAGTCCCGCCAACTTTGGCCCTTTGCCACCACTAGAAGGGATTCACATGAAGTCCCACCAGCTGCCGTGGCTGTCCAGATGAGCTGCAATACCTTTAAGATTGAGGACGTGTCCTGGGCTGAAGTACTCTGTGGTGACCTGTGTTTGTTTATTCACTTCTCTCATATCCAACATGTCTTCTCGGTTTTTGAACCACTCCCTCACCTCCACCACTTCAGTACCTGGCAGGAGACAAACCATTTCACAACCATTTCACTCCATTGGAGGTGGCAAGATTCATCTGATGAGCTCTGTGTCTGTGCAAGCACCCTGTGCTCCCGAGACAACCAGAGCAGACATCGTATAGTCACTGGAACTGGCCCTGTGCACAGGGGCATTCTGTAGATGAATCCTAATTTATGTTTGAGTAGAA
>NW_010220516.1:0-871 GCF_000695765.1 Mesitornis unicolor
TCTGTGATTCTGTGATTCTGTGAAGGCAGGGTGCATCAGAGACAAAACTGGGAAGTGAGAAGAACTGAAGACCACGCACTGACTTTCCATGCTCTTAAAGAACTGGGGCATCATCTTACCTTTTCCATTCCTACCACATTTAATGTTTACAAGTCTTGGAACAAAAATCTAACAGCAGTCTCCTAGGCACTTGCAGTATGTCATCACCTCTTTTACTTGTTCTAGTTCACTGACCCAAGTTTTCCCAAAATTATAAAGGCCTTCAGAAATATCCTCTAGAGCAAAATAGGGAAAAGATACTTCAACCACAGTAGGAAAAATTCAGATTTGTTGACCAGGTCATCCAGTGGTCACCATCCTGTTCCATTTATTTCTAGCAGACTATTAAAAAGGCAACAACTATATTCAACTCATTTGCAGCCTAACTGGTTATCTCATTTATGTTTTTTGTTTATTTTGTTCTCCTTTTGTACTTGTTTCAGGTTGGACTACACGCATCTTATTTATATGTGAGTAAACCTAAGAGCTTACCCAAAAGCTTTGTCGCAGGTGTGCAGAGGTTGCCATGATGAATGATCATCTAGACATCTTTGGACAGAAGTCCTCCTTCAAGATATATAGTGCCATAGAGTTTATAGTGAGATGTTTGAGTACTCTTCTACAGCATCTGCAGCACTATTCCCACACTCCCATTTTCTAACAAGGTGTAATGTCCCATGAGGAGGACTAGAGCATGAAAGAGCTCAGACAAATTTAGTATCACTTCAGTTCATGTTATATACCTAATTTGCTGCTTTACCATTTCAGGAGATAGAGGGGCAATGCTTAACATTCAAGCCAAGCTTTTACAGAATCACAGAATCACAGAACG
>NW_010220517.1:0-869 GCF_000695765.1 Mesitornis unicolor
AGGCTGAACAGGCCCAGTTTTCTCAGCCTTTGAGAAAATATGGCAAAAGTTGCTGTTCTCTCTTACAGTCAGGGATAGGGAGGTGTGGGGAAGAAGTGGGAAGACCTTGAACTCTTCCTGCAAGCAATAGTTTTCACCCATATCTTTAGCCTTTAAAAAATTCTCTTCAAGGGAGAAACACTACAGCCAGCGTGTCCAAAGAACTTTGCTTCTATAAAGGCCAGTGAAGTCCAACCAAAAGATCACTTTCAACTACAATGATGGCTGGGCCCTTCAACTGCAGCAGTTCAAGGCAATGGGCACCAAGAGAACACACTAAGATGTCGTCGCTGTTGTTGAAGTTGCAAGCAGATTTTTAGTAATTTGGAAAAGCACAACTGTTAACAGCTCAGTTACACTGCAATAACCATCACAATGACCTAAACTTCCTGCACACTGATACTGATCATAACAGCCCTATGTCCTACAAGCATACATAAATGTCATGACGCAGTGACTGTTTCTATCAAACCGGCTAGGTAAGTACTGACTTTTCAGAAGGATCCAATGAAAAACAAAGCCACAAATGCCAAATATTTGGGAAATACGAGTATTTAGAAATTAGACTACAACATTCATGTCAGAAATATCTAGAGCTGGAAAAAAGTCAGGTAAATAGGAAACACCAATTCTACCAAGTAACCCTTCCTCTCCAAACTCACTTGGATGTTCTAGTCAAATATTTCAGACTGCAGACCAAACCCAACTCCTTTTTTGGTGGAATTGTTTCTACAAAGAATTTCAGGAGTCAAGGACTTGGGATTGTGCTTCTGCAGACCAGTAAGCAAGTTTTCAAACTAATAATCACTGTCTTAATTACCTTTTTTTTT
>NW_010220518.1:0-873 GCF_000695765.1 Mesitornis unicolor
CTCCTCATCACCCAGAGGTGTCCTGGGTACCCAAAACGAACAATTTCGCAATAAATCCCTCAGGGTTGCCCCCAAATTTGTGCTTTTTCTGAGGAGGTTTTGCCCTGGGGGTAGAAAAAGGGGGGGAAATGTGGTGTTTACAAAGCAAACAGGGGGTGATTTCGCAACCCCCACCAAAGGAGGAACTGAGTCACGGGGCAATGGATGGGGAAGCAGCCGGGCAGCGTTTTTATGAGCAGCCAGCGGTGATTTCAACGCTTACACCTGGGGCAAAGTTCCCCCCCTGAGCGTTTCCTTGAAGGGAAACTGGAATTTTATGGCGGAGGGGAGGAGCAGGAAGGACCTAAAGGTGTCTTTTGTACTGGTTTTACTGGGGTTGAGCGGTGTGATTTCATTTTCTGGCTGTAAAGAGGCATCTTGGACACCCCTGCCTTGCCCAGAGCTGATGGTTGACCCATTATTTGTAAAATTTAACCCTGTTTCACTGTGGATTTAATGGATTTTTGGGGAAAAAAAGGGTCTTTGCAAACTGCTACAGACTCCTGCGTCAACCTGGAAGTTACAGAAACCTCCTCTCTCATTTGCCACCTCCAGGGTGGTTTTCACCTCCCCCAAAAAATCAGCCAAAATCCTCTTAAATGAGCCAGAAGCATCGATTAAATATTTGGAGGGGTGTTAAGTGGTAAAGGGAGCAGCTGAACACCCCCAAAAACACCCCCGTACCTGTCTTGGAGAAGATGAGCTGCAGGATGAGGGGTCGGCGCGTGACGATCCCGGAGCCTCGGGGGAGGAAATCCCTGCGAGGAATTGAGAGAGAGAGGTTAAATGGGAACGGGAATGTGGATGTAAATATATATTTATATAGATATATCA
>NW_010220519.1:0-872 GCF_000695765.1 Mesitornis unicolor
CCCTAACGGTCTGGGATTCTGGGATTCTATGTAAAACCACTGAACGGGGCAAGATATGCATTTTATTACCTCTCAGCATATCTCCATCTCTCTTAAGCTGACTTGGGTTGATCTCAACAGGCGAGACAGCAGAGAGCTGGCTGTGTGGGGAGGGGGAAACTGCCTTTTCCCCTCCCCAGATGGTAATTTTTGAGTGGGATTTTATAGATTTACCCTCTAATATTTCCATTATCATCATTCTCTTTTCCTACACACAAATCGCCTCTGGTTGAAAGCCAGGTTTCCTTATTCTCGTTGATCTGCTCCGCGAGTCTAAAATTACCTAAAGCTGTTCCTGTCACTTCTTCCCATCCTGATGTGGTTTGACTGCTCTCCCAAGTGACACTTTTCGGATCTGTTCTTGTCGTGTTTTCATTCCTTTTTTCCTGAAAAAATTGCATCTTAAAATGCTTCTCCTGTCCCTTTGCAAGGTATCGATGACAATCTGGCACTTTCCAGTCCCAATCTTGACAGAATTTAAGTGATATAGGGCTGATTATCATGAAAAATCGCTTCCTCTCCTTGCGCAGGACCTGGGCGACGCTCGTGTTTCTTGCCAGCAAGAAGTAATCAGAGAGACAGGAGAAAGGGAAGCGTTTAGGGAGCAAATACGGGCTTGCAGGGATGAAAACATAAGAATAATAAGGTGGTTTATCTTGTAGGATGATGCTAAAATCCCACTGGGTTCAGCGCTCTGGATGCGCTTCCTTCTTCTTGACTTTGTGTGCACGGCGCTGGCTCCATTGAGGCCTGGCCCCTTTCAATGATGGCTCCATATAAAACCACTCTTAAAGGAAAGGTTTTGCATCTCCTATTGCAAAAGGATCAGGAGA
>NW_010220520.1:0-873 GCF_000695765.1 Mesitornis unicolor
CAACTCCTAACATTCTGTGATTCTGTGGTTTGGAAGGGACCCTTGGAGGTCACTACCCAACTTGTGTCACAGAGCAATGCAAACTTTGAAGTTAGATCTAGCTTCAGGGTTAGTTCAGGAGACCCAAGGATGTTACTACTTCTGCCTGGTATGTAAGCCCTCATGCATCAGACTATGGGTTAGAGGGAGGGAGCCAGGGGAGCCCGCGGGACAGTCTTCTGTGTATTAGTCCTTGATGGATTTGAAGGATGCTTCTGGCATCCTTGGCACCACAGGAGGCCAGGGCTTGGCACTGCAGATGAGTGTAGTCCAGAAGGCCCCTGGCTGTCTCCTGGCTGTGGAGGAGACATGCCGGGCCTAAGAGAGAGGTGGGACATGACAGAGTACCAAGAGGACAGGAGCCAGCACACTGTTACTCATGAGGGAGCAGCTGTGGCTTCCCAATGTAGCTACTCCACACTGGGAAGGAAGCAGCAGTAGCTTCAATGAGGAAACTCACAGCCACCAGGAATAAAATAAGAGTATGAAAACAGCCTTATTGCTCCTCTAACTGAGTCATGTTCTTCAGTTCCTGCCTTGGGAAAGACAGTCATTTCCCTTTAGCAAAGAATTTGACCTGCACAGTGAAAAAGGAAAGCAAAAAAGAGAAGCTGCTGCAAATAAACTGCAGTCGCTTCACTCCAGCACACCTATAACCTGCACCCTGACCACCTCTCCTCTACCTGCATCTGCCTCTGAGTGCGAGCGAGCTAACCCCGCAAACCCGGAGCCTTTCATCGGAGCCTTAATTAGCTGGAAGTGCTGATTTAGGCAATTCCCGCATTTGGTTGGTGTTCGCGCGCCCTCTCCTGGCGCGGGGCGGGGCGAGGGGGG
>NW_010220521.1:0-867 GCF_000695765.1 Mesitornis unicolor
GTTTGTACCTTCTCCTAGACAAAGAGCTGCCTGCAATTCCCCACAGCAACAGTGTAGCCAAAACCACTGTAATACCATTGCCTGTGAAGAGTGGAAATCTCAAGTGTAAGGACGGTGAGCCATTACTGGAGTTTCCTTTGATACGAGATGGCTGCTGCTGGAATTTCATATCCTGCCCTAAAACTTTAATACTCAAAAAGCATTTATGAATCGGGAAGGTTGCAGAGAAAGTCCGTAAGAATGATGAATTCTGGAAAACGCCCTTCATGATGACAGATGTAAGGAGCTGAATGTATTTACTTCCTCAACAGTATAGTTAAGAAGTAACTTTATTCCAGTTTATAAGCACCTGTAGCCAGAACAGAAATTAAACAATACAGTTTGTCAAGCAAAGATTTACCGAGACTGGACAAATTAATCCTAAAAGAAAGGCATATGTTCTTTATAGCAAGGTAAGTTAACCTGTGGAACAGTTTAATGAGAAGTGGGATGTAAATAAATAAGGTTTGGACATACTTCTAAATTCTTCCACAGCAGCTCTGGAAGTCAGCAATGAACAGAGAGAAGACTCGGGGGAAGAACAATCTAGATGATAACTGCAACAGTTTATTCTCACCGTGCCTATGAAACTCTGTGATACCTGTCAGTCATCATGGATCACCTATCAACTTCTCTGAAATGTCATTTTTTCTCTATTTTTGCAGCTATGGTTAACTGATGTAATGTCAGATTTTGGGCCAGTGCAATAAAAGGACACAAGGACTGTTATTTCTGATGTTCACATCTATAGGCCAAATGCTGCAGCCTGCACTGGTAATAGTTTGTCCGCTGTGGGGACTGTTATAGTCATGAGAAAATTCTGGCTGA
>NW_010220522.1:0-860 GCF_000695765.1 Mesitornis unicolor
GGTGCTCCGTTGCCCACTGGGCTTAAACCACAAGTATATAAATACTGAGTAGCCCATTGCCCAGTGTGGCCAGCGGGCCTCAAGCACAAAACACAGCACAGGGTGTTCTTAACATATTACTTAAGGAGAGAAAGGAAAAGAAAAAAAGATAAAAAAATATTCTAGCATTTGCCAGTTGAATTTCAGTCTGTGGTTTTAGCACATCCATTCTTGTTTAACGTCACCATGTGTCTGCAGCTGAAAGGAGGGCTGGCTCTGGGAAGGGCTCTTTAGGCTACAAGTTCTGCTGCAAAGAGGTTCCCATCCATCTGGCATGGGGCTGCTGTGACAACCATTTGATATTAACTGGGTCCCAAAATATTTTCATGCGTTCCACAGATTTCTGGGAGTGTTTTGGAAAGCCAAGTAGTGCAGTTTTACCTTAAATGGCTGTGAAGATCAGTCAGGGTTTTGGTCCTTCCCCTAGTGCAAATCACATAGTAACTGGGAAGCAAATGCTGGTGCCCACATTCTTGCCATCATTAGCCTCAAAACAAGTTAACTCAACGGTCTTTAATCCTTGAATTTTCATGCTGAATCCCTGGTAACCCTCTCTTATCCATTTTGAAGTCTCTGTTAGTTCCCAGAAGACTGTTTGACTCCCTTCAGCTAAAATTCTTTTTTGCTTTTGATGTCCTACCCCATCATTTGCATCCCCATCTTTTTGAAAATTTAGATGTCTCTGGAGCTTGATTTACATTTTTAATTAAGGCTTTGTGAGGGCTCCCAGGGAATATGCATGATGAACGCAGTGGTGAATAGGTTTCACAGGGCTTCATGGTGCCAGCCCATGTGCTTGGAGGCAGGGGCTTCCTCGCCAT
>NW_010220523.1:0-873 GCF_000695765.1 Mesitornis unicolor
ACCACCACCACAACCCTCACCCAGCTGTTCCGCTGTCTCCTTCATTCAGCGACTCTAGCTGCCCTGTTGAAAGGCCTCCTCCTGTGCCTGCACCTTGTGGAGCAAGTAGCAGTTCTGGCACCAGTTACCATGACCAGGCATGTTTAATTCTTGTGACTCTCCCTTTGCAATTTCAAGTTGTTATAGATATGAGAAAACAGAATAGGGTGCTGAATTGTGGATTCAACAGGCGTTGTAGAAGAACTTAAAGGAAAATTTGTAATATATGGACACAAAAATTGAAAGCCATAATCCAGCAAGTAGTCATGGACAGCTGACATCCTCTTGATGACCGTAGGATGATAGCGGCTGTTTAAGCAAACCAGATGTAAAAGCCTTGCAATACACTCTGCCAATGATAGCAGTTTTGCAATGCAAATAATTGAGCTGCTTTAAGGGAAGAAAAAATAGCTCTAGTATTCTGTTTGTAAAAGATAGAAAAGAGTTGTGCTTCTAAAAGCATTGTTATTTGAGTCTCTATAAGTAACTAAAATCAGTTTTAAACCAATATGGCAGCAAGTAAGAGCACTGTGCAAACTTAATTTACAACGTGCACAGCTATCAGTCTGGTTTCTGTTTTAAATGTAATACCCTAGGCACAACTGAAAATGCTGAAGATTGGTTTTTGCCTCCAAATATTTCAGTGCATGGAGCTCCCATATACGCACTGATTTATCCATCATAGGGGTTCTTTTACGCAATCTGGTGTAATGAATTTAGTCTCCCAAAAGATTCAAGAAGTTAGGAATAAGAAATATTAGCCATATAAAGAATGTTCCAGAATTGAGCATTGAAACTTAAACATTTGGGTCCCAGTTGCATGTGATAGGATTT
>NW_010220524.1:0-873 GCF_000695765.1 Mesitornis unicolor
TTATTTTACTATTTCATTTTTTAAATTAATTTTTATAATTTAATTTAATTTTATTTATTTATTCCTCGCTGCTTTTTGGCCAGTGACTGCCCCATCCTCCTGCAGCTCCGTCCCAAATCCAGCGCCCCTCTCCCATCCCCGCTCCTCTGCTTTATTCATTCCTAGGACGTTGCTCTGGTTGTCGCCTCGGTGCCATATTCAGAGCACAGCCAAATCCCCGTGCTTTTACCCCAAAAAATGGGTGAATCCGGCACCGTCACTGCCCCAGAGCACAGCGGTGGCGATTTGGGAAGTGCTGGGTCTTATCTAGACTTGACATTTTTAAAAATTGGCTTTTTTTAAGTCTTCCAGCCCTGGAGTTTTTTCTGGGCGAGGACCCAAACCCGAGAAACACCCGGCTCTTAGCAGAGTATTTCTTTATGAAAAGTATTAAAAGTTTATTTATTCAAGCATTGATTTGGCCGAACTTCTTGTTCTGCCCAAGGAAGAGGTGTTTTGCTTCTTACCAAAATAACAGAGGATTGAGTGGGTTTGATACTTGAGATTTGCTGTTACTGGGAGCAGAATAAATACAAGAAGTTGCTCAAAAAGAAAGGTCTTTTCCAAGTAACAAACCTGGATCAGGAGCGAGGTTTCCTCTTACCCAATGTTCGTGATAACAAAGAAATATCAATATATCTGGAGAATTTGGGCAGGGGGTTGAAAGACACCAAGCAAAACACAGCCCACAGGGCCCCCCCTTGCTGGGGTGAGCGATCTAGGGGCTGACACCCCTTTAATTCCTGCTAATTTTGGAGCTGACAGCTGACGAGGGGGGAAAATCCCATCCCAAAAGCGGTGTGCGAGGCCTAGCAAACCCCCCCTGTGCCACCG
>NW_010220525.1:0-873 GCF_000695765.1 Mesitornis unicolor
CATACATGTAGGTTACGTAGGTAATTTCATTCCATCACCCTCACTGAAATACAGAAATGCTGCAGCTTCTGCGTGGAGCCTCTCACTTGCGCTTACAGGACTGCAGAGTTGCTCTGGAACTTCAGAAGGTTGCAGAAAGGCCCAAAAGCTTACAGGATAGTGATTTATAGATAGATATATATATATACACATGCTCAGTCTGTTCTTTGCTGCCATTTTTCTTATTCTCATAACAGTTCTTTTTCACTTACCCAGGTATCCTAGGAAAAGAAATAGTTTAATAGAGCTTCCTGAAGACTATAGCTGCCTTCTGAACCAAGCCTCTCAGTTTAGGTAAGATGTGACATATTTATTTGTCTTCCTAGGTGTTTTGTCACTTTTAGTCACTGTTAAATTCTTGCAGTCACTATAACTGGTGTTAAAAATATGTACAGAAATTATTTTGCAGAAGTGAAGGCAGTTATGGTTATACTAGCCAATACTAACAGATGTTCATTTTAAATCTGACACACAACAGCTTACTAAATGAAGTCTCTTGTGGTTTGATAGGATAGCATATAAAGATTATTATACCTTAATCCGCTGGTTCTTTTTCACCAGTGCAATGTGCATTTGGTTTGGCTGTAAGCCTTAAAATTATTTTTGCAGAGGACACACAAGCCCAGAAGGTTGGCACTGCTTTGTGCCAGAAGAGTGAATCATGGGGTAATTCAGGTTAGAAGGGAGTTCGGCAGATCATCTAGTCCAGCCTCCTGCTCAAAGCAGATATCTTGCAAATAAAATGCTTCAAGCAACGTAAAAACAGAGCCAGAGGAGGCAGATATGTGAAATGTGGTTATGACAATGGTTATAAATTTGTGAAGGGCAAGTGTC
>NW_010220526.1:0-872 GCF_000695765.1 Mesitornis unicolor
TCAGTGTCATTCCTGGGTATTTGTTTCCCACCTTTAAAAGAGAAGGGATATCAATGGCTTTCCCACCAAAGCATTGTCCCAGCACTTTTTATGGTATTTCTACAAGTGCTGAGGCCCAGAGAGAATGAAGTTCAGGAAGAGAGCAGTAGGTATGTCTTCTAGTGCTCAAGCAACTAGAAAATTTGAGAGGGGGAGGAGAGAGGCTTATTTCTATAATCTCCTTCAACTCAATCAGAGTTATGCTGCTGAGTAATATGGGAGGGGAATTAGTGCTAAATTTTATTTTTAAAAAATGCTTGAAATTTGTTTGCTTACATTGCTAACCACGTTCTTGTTAGACGTTGTTAATTAAGGCTGCTTGATCTGGTTGATTCATTTAGGTTACATTTAGGTTAGATATTCCTTTGAGCATTGAGGGTCCTATCCTGCAAAGCATCATCTGTTCCCACAGACTTCTCAGTAGGAGCTGAGAACACAGCATAGCCCAGAAGGTGACTGGGTCCTCATGAGGCTGGATTGCACACAGTCTAGTGTAATTTTAAAATACGACGAAACTTTTCAAATGTGTTTTGATTAACAGATCATGAACTCTCCCACAGTAATAATTTCTGAGCTTTATTATATCACTGTAAGTATTTTGTTAAGCAGTAAAATCTTGCTATATTTTTTAGGCCCTCTGCTATATGTGTCCTGGTGTGAAAGGAGACTGCTATTTTTTCCTTATAATTTCTCTGGTGCAAATAAGTGATATGGCTTTACGGTTTCATTTCACCCCAAGCAGTTATTTCGAACAGTTATCCCACTTCTATTGGGCTTAATGATGCTATGAGATTGTCCTGGATTGGGCTAAATAGAACTAATTTTCTATTTAG
>NW_010220527.1:0-874 GCF_000695765.1 Mesitornis unicolor
GCTGAAAAAGTAGTGTATCGATCTGTTCTCTTTTATCTAATTCCTCTTTTTTTGTCTTAGACACTGGAAGTTTGGCTTCCAACAGAGCATCTGGGTGAACATCAGGTCGTATTTTTACCCCTCTTTTTAAAAAAGCAAACCACCAAATTCCCCCTTTACCCCACAGCAGATAACCCCATCCCAGCTCCAGGTTTCTTACCACTGCTAATGCCAGAGTTTGCAATGACTGTTGCCTCACTCCACTGATCTGCACTGGAGACAGAGTAAGAGCGCTGATGCATACCATCCGGACGGCTGTTGAAGGAGACTAGACTGATCCCACTGGCCATCTGAGACACAGATGTGCTAGTAGTCACGTTCCCTAGACATAAATGGAAAACAAATTGTGTCAATAGAGAAGACAAAATTGATTTGCATGAAGATGGATGGGTGTATCTTAACAGAGGACAAAACAAGATTACTCAACCAACACACAAACTAATGCAGCCCTCCCTGAAACGCTGAAGGCAACAGTCCTGTGACCAGCTTAGGACACCACAGATTTCAGCAGACAACTCAAATTCAGCTAGGAAATACTGACAAAAGAGCCTCAGTGTTCAAGATTTCTCCTCATCCTGTTCATTCACCTTCTGGAAAACATAATCTTCTACAAGCCTGCTACCAGTCACATCTTGTAGAGGTTCTCCACGTGTTACACATAAAGCACGAAAGACAGACTGTGCACAGAAAATAAATTTATTCCTGAAAACCACTGTTTGCACAAGCAACTGAGATGAGGCAACTAAGCCAACTCAAAGCATTCGAAACAATCTACCTCTAAATGAAATTTCAAACAAGTATGACTCCCAAGTAAAGCCAAGAACACAGTGATGGG
>NW_010220528.1:0-874 GCF_000695765.1 Mesitornis unicolor
TAAAAGATTTTAGCTTTTTTGTCTAGACAAACTCCTATTCAACACTCTCCCTTCTCAAAGAGGATAACCTCACTTCCCATCCAATTTCCCTCACTATACTTGAAGTGAGGATCTTTCTAATGACTCCAAATATAAGGATTTTACTAGAAGTTTAGTAAGCTTTTTAAAAGCTGTGCAAACCTGTTTTAAGCACTTTGCTTTATTTTATATAGTCTTGATTCCTTTCCACTCCAGAGTCAGTAACATTTACAGGAAAAGATAACCAGTCTCCTTCTTACCATTAGCTAGAGTAATTTCAAAGTTTTCTCTTCACAGAACAGTTGTTTCCATTTATTTATTGCTTTTGGTGAAACAATTCTGGAAAGCCACCTTTCTTCTCTGCATATAAACATCTATCTTCACTTTGTGGCCAGCCAGCCAACAGCCCACAGAAAATTACATCATAAATTTAAAGTTTTTCACAAATCAGTAATATGTTTTAGTACTTAATTATCTTCAAAGTCTAATACAGATTCTATAGTCATTAACTGCTTTCTAATCCTACTTTCTAATTTGCTGCTGGTAAGAATTTTTCTCACAGAAAACTTCCAGTTGTTTGAACAGACAGATTTACTACATGTTCCTCATACCCAGCTTCACCCAGCAAAAGAAAAAAAATTAAAACATCAGTCATTACTGTGTGTGAAACCAGCAGCTTTCCAGAAGAAAACTCTGCCGTGGGGGCTACTGTGAGGCAACCTCAGGGCTGCCCCACGCCGGTTCCTGCCAGTTCCAGCTGGTTCTGCAGCTGCCCCCAGGGGACTCAGCTGAGCCCCTCAGGAAGGGGAAGCAGGTGCAAGAAAGGGTAAAAATGCTGCACGGGTGTTTTGTCTTT
>NW_010220529.1:0-874 GCF_000695765.1 Mesitornis unicolor
GTATACACCTCTTAGGCATCTACCGTAACTCCTGTTTGTATCACAGATGTCTTCTGTTGACTGATTATACAGGAACTAAGAGAGGCAACGAAAGAAATCTCTAACTTCTGACAGTTGACAATGTTCTTTCTTTCCTCTTACAACAGACCAATTATTGTTTGAGATTGCGATCTATATTACCTACAGTTTTTTGAGGTATACTAACGTAAGCGTCACAGGCATTAGATATTCAACAAAACTTTGTTTCCTATATTAAAATGTGAAACAATGTTTTGGAATGCTTTTTACAGTTAATAGTGATTCTTAATTATTTACATTTTTTGTTGGAACCACTTAAACTCTCCATAAAATGGTTTTAATGAGTTTAATGGTGTCTCTCAGACTTCGTAAAAACAAACCATTTTTCTAGTCTTGTAGCGTTCATTTAGAGTAGGGCCATTAAGGTATTTGATTATAGAGAGAGAAGGAAGAAGGGAAAAGTCCCAACACGCAGTTGGAAGATAACCTGCTTTTCTTATACTGGAATTGAAGTAGCGATGGTCAGGTTTTCTGCTGATGGGCAGTATTTAGGAGATGGAGAATGGTGAGTTCTGAAACACCCTGAATGTGATAACAGAAGCATTTGGAGCTCTTGGTAGATAAACATACAGCATAGCTCTGCAGTTCATTAAAAATTTAATCCAGATAACGAAGATGTAGTTTGAACATTAGTGGCAAAAGTTCTTTCAAAAAAGGGATTTCTGTGCTAGGAGCTGCAAAGTTTTGTTTGCACAGCGTCTGTCGCAATGAGACGTCATCTTGATTAGGCTTTCTGGTGCTATAGAAGCACAGCAACAGGGGAATAAAAAATGCCCACTAGTTATTTCTCACTCGT
>NW_010220530.1:0-875 GCF_000695765.1 Mesitornis unicolor
TGAGAGGAATACAGGATAAACTGGTTGCTGTGGTTAGAAAATAATTTGATATGCTTTACTAAAATGATCATGCACAATCAAACAATGCCATTTTTTAGCTGAAAGCTGCTTATACTTTGATTATCATACTCTTTTTGATAAGAAGGCTTCCCTGTTTCGTAGGCAAATGACTGGTGCAGGGTGCAAGGATGCTGCGGAGGTGGTAACCTCCATGGACAACACTTTATGATGAGCTCTTGGGAATGGAGCAACTCAGCACCTCCAACGTCAGGAGCACGATGGGAACAGCCAAAACAGTGCTCCCTGCCTGCAAGGTCAGACTGGCCCAGCCTCCACGCAGTGAGAAATACCCAATTCTTTTACAACCTGACAATTTTGGGGTATGCCTTGGAACACCTGGCAAGGTTTACCCTTCAAGAACACATTAGCTGACGCATCTTAATTTTAACAGTGAGTCATCTAACAGAATAAGCATAACAGAAGGAAAAAAATCCATTTCTAAATGCAGGAAGGCACAGCGATTCAGAAGACCAACTGCTGTGGGGAACAATAAAGGCATTTGTTGCACCCAAAAGTGCTGTAGTACCAGAGAACGCAGCCCAAACACTAATACACACGCACGCGACAGTGATACTCACCTTCTCCAGCTGGTGTCCGATGGGGGTGACAGGTACACGGTGCCGTACGGACAGCTGTCCACGTGATTCCATCAGTTAAGGGGAAAACACCACTTTCTCACGTAAGGAGGAGGCCTATTTGAAACCTTTTCCTAAGAAATAATTCCAATTACCCTGTCAGAACCATTAAGCTCACAGAGAAAGGCAAGCAGACCTTCTATGGAGAATGCGCTGACTTTAAAGGACACTCAGAATAAA
>NW_010220531.1:0-875 GCF_000695765.1 Mesitornis unicolor
GTTGCCCCCATCCCCGTCGAGTCCCTTCTCCCCATCTAAGGGGTGCCAAAACCAGGAGGCCTCGCCGTGGGGAATCCTTGGAGCGAAGCGATATGAGGCTGCTTCTTGTGAGTCCCCAGAGGGGCTTTTCTTGCCTGTGCCATGTGGCCCCGTGCTGTTGCGCTGCCCGGGTTGTTTTTCGGCGCTGGGAAGCTCGCTGCGTGCATCCAGCACGTTCCTCGGGAATGCGGGAATGCGGTAACCCCATTCCTTGGGAATACAATTTGAGCTATGACATAATCCCTGGAGCAAGTGAGGAGCCATTAGCAGCTTCTTCCTTACCGCAGTTGGTGGAGCGGAGCTGCGCGGCTTGGGATTCTGCTCATTCCTGGGTATTTTCTCATGCTCCAAACGCTAACAGGTGGCACCCTTCACCGGGGCATGGGTGGGGGTGAATTATGTTTTAAATCATTCAACACCTCGGTGTGGCTTCCCCTGTTTGACTGAATTATAGCGTTGACCTCCAGAATTCATTATAAATATGCTCTTAATGGCAGCTCAAACTTGAGACCGAAGTGCAACAGGAGAACCCCTGTCCCGGAGCATGACATTACCTGCATCCCATCAGCTGTCAGAAAGGGCTCGTCTTGACTCTTTTGGGATAGAGAGAATTGGGGGAAATGTGAATGAGGAGGAAAAGGAGCTTGAGATGATCCCGGCTTGATTTACAACAGAGTCTCAAGTGTTTAAAAACATTTATGGAGAAGGTCTGGGACCGCATGTGACGTGCTCTGCAATGGTTCAACACATTTAGATGCCCATCTCCAAGCTGTCCTACAACCCTGTTGTGATTTAGGGCTGGGCCGGGCACTAAATCCTGGCCAGACGCTCTCTGT
>NW_010220532.1:0-876 GCF_000695765.1 Mesitornis unicolor
TTTCCATCTTCATTAACCACAGGCTCTGCCTTCTCAATGCAGTCAGCTTGAAAACCAAGTTGAAAACTCTTGGTGAACAAGATAATCTGGCACCTGCAGATGCGATGTATGGATTTAGCTTAAACTGGTGAGAAAGTGGTGTAGTTCTTGTACAGAAATGTTGGTTTCTGTAAGAACAGCAGAAGTTTTGATGCTGCTTTCACTGGGGTTGTAATTCTGCCTTCCTCCCCTGTCCTTGTTCCTTGGCTACTTGTTGGAGTTAAAAGGAGCTGGTATTTATGGGAGGAAATACCCCAGGCACTCAGACTTTTTCCAAATGCAGGTTCATGTTACCTTATCAGAATGAGCTGGACAGCAGGATTGTAGCCGGCAGGGTGACAGAAAGTAGGAGTGTAGGGAGGAGTGACAGCGTGCTCACAGCCACTCCTGCTGTGCATCTCTTGTGCTGTTCCTTTCAACAGGGTAGTCTTACTGCACCACTGCAGTGCAAAACGAGCTGTATGAAATACAGCTTTCCTCTCCTGGCTGTAAATCAATGAAAAGCAGCCTTTAGTGTCCATGAGTAAATGCCGTCAGCGGTACGGATGCGTACTCACTACCTTTTAGGACAGGTGTAAATTCTGTCTGTTTTATTCCTTTTGGCTCCTTAAGTTTTCTTTTCATGGCCTGCTGCTGTTTCTCCCCCTGCCATTAATGAGGTGTATTGTGTATAAGCTCATATATAGGATGTCACTGCATTGATGGTAACTTTTTTTGAGGGAAGTGGATGGAGGCAGCAAGTGCCTCATAACACATGAGCCTTGCCTCTCGGCTGGTGAAATGGTGTTGGGCAACTTCCTGCGCCAAGGAGCTGCCTTCAGCAGCGCTTGGTGACTC
>NW_010220533.1:0-874 GCF_000695765.1 Mesitornis unicolor
AAAAAAAATCTGGCATTTCTAATATTTATTTTCCACACTGTAGTTGCCAAACGTACCTCCCTTGAGGATAATATAGATTGCCTTCCATATTAGCTAAGATCACGCTGTACATTTTCTGGTTCTTGCCTATGGGGAATGGAGCCGCTTCTGGTCTTTTGGTGCAGTTTGGCAGGAAATAAGCCCATTCCTGTACCATGAGGTCTCCTGTATCAGCAGTGTACCTCTTTCTCTTGCTCCCACCGTATCTTTTCCCTCCAGCATCTTCCAATTACAGTATTCCTTCCATTACCATTAAATTTAATATAATCCATCAAGTAGTCCCAGAGGGGATATCTTTCACTTTGCATTTATCTGCTAATAGACACATGGTAGCAGATGATCTCTCTCTCTCTTTTCTGGGAGATTATTAATTACTAACGCAATTTTATCACAGAAACCTGACAGTCTCCAAACACGGTCTCATATCCTTGTGTTTCATTTGAATTTCTCCAGTGTAAATTACTGCCTGACAGACCTGGTTTCTATAGGTGCTCATTGCATTCCAGAATAATTAATGACAAATAGAAATCAATTATTTTATGGGTATGTTTCTTTTTCCTTAGCTCCCCATCCACCATTTGATTCTATTCTCTTTGGCTCATTTATACACTCATTTTTCACAGGTTTATAAATGTTGCAGTGGGAGCCTTGGACCAAATCCTCAGCAATAGGCACAGGACTCCCATCTAGATGAATAGCTTCTTAGGTTTAAGGCCAGAAAGACACATTAGATCATCTGCTCTTACTTCCTGTATAACACAGGCCATTACATTTCACACAATTACCCATGTATTGAACCTAATAGCTTCTTTGGCGAATGTACATCTAGAAAGGC
>NW_010220534.1:0-873 GCF_000695765.1 Mesitornis unicolor
CAGCTCTCACTGGCTGTATTATCACCCCATACCGGTGATAATACAGTAGGAGATAAAATGGTAGGAGACTCGTCTTTCAAAGAAACCCTGGCAGATAACCAGGGTCACAATAGCAATCAGCCTGAATCTACAATAGAACCACTTCAACTGCACAGGATGGTGGTTTAGAATGGTGAAGATTAACATCCCACTGACCATAGGTCCACACAAGCTGTCCAGGAAAAGCACATGGTGATTTCACGGGCAACTGATGAACCCATCCCTTAGCATGAGTCATTGCATTGGCCAACACAACTGCATTGTAAGCATATATTAACCCTGCTTTCCTCTACATTGGTGTCCTCCATGCGTTAAACTGGGCCACCGCTATGTGCACAGCTAAAATGGAGGATTACTATCCATGGCAACTCTATGCTAAGCATCCTTGTCTCCCTCCTCCGCTGTCAAAGAACTGAGTTTTGTGCCAGGCACAGCCCTGCTGCACGTAGGAGGTAGGGATTTCTGGGCAGGGTTGCAGGCCCATGAGCTCGCTGGAGAGCAGCTGCTGTCCCCCCTGCAAAGCAGCAAGGTGCCCCCTGGCTCTGGACTTTCCTTCAGCACCTGCAGAGCCAGCTCAGGTGGTCCAGGAGAATCTCCCCATCCAGGGTTGCGGGCAAGGAGATGTGGGGAGAAGGGGAAAGCTAGACCCCTGCGCTTCCCAGCACAGGTTAGTGCCAGTGAGGTTTGCAGGGAGACGTTTTTGCTGGCTGGTCATGGGTGCAGGTATGAGGAAGGGACAGAGGCGTGAGGAGAAGCAGTGGTGCTGGCAGTGCCAGGGAGCATCAGGCAGGGCTGTGGGAGGCCCTGGGCAGGGTGCTAGGGGGAGCAGAGTGG
>NW_010220535.1:0-875 GCF_000695765.1 Mesitornis unicolor
AATGTTCTGTGATTCTGTGATTCTGTGTAAATGGCCCAGCTGAGATCTAGGCAAAAAAACTCCTTAAAATCTCCTTAAAAACTCCTTAAAACTGATGTAAGACTTTCCAGCAATGTCATCTAAAATCTGGATCAGGACTGCTTCTGCAGGTGGATTTACTGTGTATGTATTTACCTGTGAAACCAGGTAGAGTTTTCAATCGTATCTTCAGAACTACTGCATTTATTAATATTTCAGCCTAAAAAGCTGTATGAGTAAAAGAAAAACAGAATTAGATCATCCATATAGTAAATGTATTAATGTATTTTCTAAAGAGATGAGAAAAATATTATATTTTTCAGACTTACACAGTCTCGTTTGCGAGTCTTGCTGTGTTTTCTTCTGCTTCTTGTGTTTCTTTTCCCTGTGACAGCTGCATTGTATATACTACGATAGTATTGCCTGAACTTCATTTCTTTGAAAATAATCCCAGGACGCAGGAGAAAACTATAAAAGTAATAAAGAGTAAGTAGCAACCTCTCTTACTGGTTATTGCGACAAACCAATATAAAGATCCTGTAAATGAGGGAAGAGAAAAGTGAACAGCTTTAAAAAAACACCCCATAAAATATAGTTTGGGGCTTTTTAAAGTGTAAGTTTTCAAAGAGGTTGCTTCAAGAGAGATGAATATTTATAACAGGTACTACATCCCACAAATATGAGACAACTTCTTATCTATAGATATTTCTGATTAGTCCCTTCTATTAACAGCTTCTCTAAGTTTTTATAATATTGTTATGCCTAAAATGTATAAACAAAGCAAACATATCTGTCAGAAAGACATAGAAAGTATTTTGACTAAAAAATGCATGTCTCTGTTTAAGGGTCAGAGAGAG
>NW_010220536.1:0-876 GCF_000695765.1 Mesitornis unicolor
AATGTCCCAAATATCCCCAATGTCCCCTCACATGTCCCTAGTGTCCCTAATGTCCCCAATGTCCCTCCCCATGTCCCCAATGTCCCCACGTGTCCCCCCAGAGGCACTGGGCTCCCTGGTGATGCAGCTGCAGGCCCTGGGCGCCGCCATCCTCAGGGACGATGAGGACAGCGAGAACCTGCCCTGACCCCACGGCAGAGCCAGGTGAGTACCCACCAATGGGGAGGGACCAGTTTGGCCCAGTGCAGCACTGGTGTGACCCTCGTGTCACCTCCGGTCACTCTGAGGGGCGAGTGAGCAGATCCAGGTGGACGGCGCCCTCGTTTCTTCGTTAAATTCCCTAATGAGCTCCTCGGTTCTAATTGGCCGAGGCTTCTCAGACATGCAAATGAGCCATGATGCGTTGATGATGTCAGAAGTGACATCATCTCCTGGCCACATCTCATTGGAGGTCAGTGGAGAAGACCCAACGTTAAGCGGCGTCGGCCACCAGTGACGTCCCGCGGGGTCCATGATGGGACCAGTGCCCATCCTGGGACCATCTCTGGTGGTGACGGTGCCACCGAGCGCCCCCTGTGCGCATGTTGTGGTGGGGCCACCAGGGACCTGGAGCCAGGAGGACCCCACGGAGCTCACCAAGGGTTGGGTGGAGGATGGAGAGGAACCTGGAGATGAAGGACTTGGTTGGACCAATCAGCACCTCCGGATGGACCAATATGGCCGACCAGCACGGCGTTGGTTTCTTCTGCCTTGAGTATGGACCTGGAGAGGAAGAGGTGGACCTGTGGGGACCTCGTGGAGCTCAAGGAGGCCAAGGTGGTGGACCCGGGTTGGGACAAACGTGGGTTGGGTGGAGGATGGGGAGGTCCATGATGG
>NW_010220537.1:0-875 GCF_000695765.1 Mesitornis unicolor
CATCCCTTTTGCCTCACCTATTTCAGGGAACAAGACTTTTCCTTCTAATTTTGCTCTACAAGACAACATGAGGAATGGTGTAGATTGAGCCAGTCTCTGGATCTTTCCTCTTAGTGAAGTACTCAGACACAGGGGAACATTCCCATGAATCTTTCCTTCTCAGGAGTACACAAACCTGTGAATGTGAAAGTGTACACTTGAGGACACATATCATTTGGCTCTGCATTCCTTCCATAGGTTTCTAATTGTAGAGTATACTATGTTTTCTCCTAGAATAAGATTCAGTATTCCAAAATTTTAACTTACTCTATTTTTTAAAAAATTGAAATTGCATTGAATATGCCATGCTGTTTGGAAACCTCTTAAGACCTTTGTGCGACACATTTGCACCTCAACACCTTGTCTTTATTCTACCGCTACTCAAGGAATGGTGGAAAAGGTGGTGTCTTCTGTGTAAGCATCTATTCCAAGGCCCTGGGAATGGAAGAAGCAGAGGGTAAGCTGGTTACTCAGGAGTGGAGGAAGGGCTACCAGAGTCTGTAATGGTCTTAGGCCAAAAGTTGCCTCTCATTGCAGAAAGCCATATTGACCTTCCAGAGTCCAGAAGGATTTTGCATCATTGGTCCTTCTGCCTCATGGTTGTCACCCAACTGCGCAGGTACCTCAGACAGCACCTCATTGTCCCTCTGCTTTCTGACTTGGGGCAGCACTCTTATCTCCACAAGAAAGGAGCATCTCCCAGTGAGGCTGGCAGCTGGCAGTGAGTTGCACTACAGTGACAGCAAAAGGACTGCGGGGCAAGCTCCTGCCCACATCGCTGCCTGCTTTCAGACCGCTCTGCCACATTCACCCTCTGCCACATCCTCTCAAGCTGC
>NW_010220538.1:0-874 GCF_000695765.1 Mesitornis unicolor
TAGTTCTATTTAGCTCAAACCAGGACAGACCCCCACCTTCTTCTCTCCTTCAGCTCCAGCCAGGTAGACCACCAGAGGGACATCACATCCTCCTTGCTCCTCACCTTGCCAGGAACCAACATTCCTCCATTTCTCATTGTTCTGTGGAGGCAGAGGAGCTCCAAAGGTCTGGATGGTTTGGATGCCCCATGCACACATTGCAGCTCCACTTGTGCCCTAGCCTGTGCTATCTCACCCCACTTGCAATAGCAATGGGGATGGCTTAGGTGTCTCCCAGTATCCCTCTCATACTCCATTTTTTCTGGATAAGACAGAAGACTGCAACTGTCCCAGTGCTGAGAGATGGAAGGAGGGCAGATCTGTCTCAAAATCCTAAGCTGGCTGGAGGGAATTGTGTTTGCCCACATTTTGGGAGACTTGGTGCTCAGTAAACATTTGAATAGAAGCTGTGGTTTCCCTTCCCAGAAAGGCAAGAAATTTGGACCCACAAGGGAAGTCACCCTGAGGAGCACAGCAGCAGTGCACAGCAGGGTCAGTGCAAAGACCATGGGAGGTGCAATGAGATCCTCAGGTCTCTGCAAACACAGAGTTGGCATTTGGGCAAGCCTTCCAATGACCACCTTTCTCCTGTTGGGGAGCCCGTCCCCTGTTCAGAGGAAGGAAAATACCATCACTCATGTGTCCCCTTTCAGGTGGGCCTAAATCTGGCCCCCAGCTGCCTTCTCCAGGGCCCCTAGCTCCCCTGTCCAACCACTCAGCTGCAGGTGGCTGGAGACTCTGTCTCTGCTGCCTGTGCTTGGGGCAGGTCAAAACAAAGCAAACGTGATCTCAACAATCAGAAGAAATCACAGAGTCACAGAATGTTAGGAGTTGG
>NW_010220539.1:0-877 GCF_000695765.1 Mesitornis unicolor
TTTTAAATAACTACAGCTTTTGTACCTGAGAGGATTCGCACTGAATTGTTCAAAGCGACGGGCCATCCGTTCTTGAGCCACGTTATTGACGGCAAGGGAATTCCAGAAGCTTCACAAACCAGAGAGATCGGATTCTTCTCTACAATGCTGATGTTCTCAGGGATCTCCAGGTCACCAGCAATACTTGGGTGAACTACAGAACAGGAGTAAAGAAAAGCTACACTTCAGAACAAAAGTTAAAACATTCTGTCATCCAAGTAATAATTCACTGAAGCTAAGCTTAGCTTGGCAAGTGAAGAGCTACAAAACTGAGACATTTGATACTATATATTAATGACAATTTCTTACTGTGTAACTGCATGGTAATATTAAAATTAAATTCCAGCAGTTCTACCACCTTTATTTTACAGTTTAAGATCCCTAACAAGTAACAGTTCATAGTAGTTCAGCCCATTCTACATTATAGTTTCCAGTATCTAATGGAACACTAGGGAAAATACTAACACTGACAGAATTACACGCTTTTTCTCATGGAAAAAACAACTGACTTTTAAAATAACTACCACAAATGTATTTTTAGCTTTTCTTCGCTAGGAGTAAGAGTATTTCTACTTTGGGAGCAGTTTTGCAAGAAGCAGTTCCTACTTCAGAATATAAAGCCTGGGCTCAAGAACCGACCAACATCCTCCAGCACTCTAAGTAGCCTGAGGAAGTTGAAAGGTTTTTTTGTTTTACTACTCAGAAGTCTGATAATACAGTACAGCAAACGTTCCAAATAAAAAATGTACATAAATAGAACTGGTAAGTATTTTGTGCCTCTCATTTTCAACAATAAGAACTCCTGTGTTCACTTTCACAGTAAAACGTTAATACTCGG
>NW_010220540.1:0-876 GCF_000695765.1 Mesitornis unicolor
CTTTTCCAACCAAGCGATTCTGTGTGTGTGTAAACACTTGCCACCAAAATGGAAAAGTCATCATTAATAAAGCTTAGGACAAATATGTTGGGGCAAAATATTCAAGAATGCAACCTACAGCAGACTGACATCAACTGTACTCCAATAATCCTGTAGTAACAGCAGCATCGACATCTCAGAATCTAGAAGTTCATGCACATCAAGTCCCAGGAGATGCTGAGAGGTCCCACCATGAACTGTCACTGCATTAGTATTGCATGAAATGCCACCGTTGCTTGTAGTTGGAATAAAACAGAAGCCACTCTCAGAGTGCTCTGCAGAGTGTTCCTTGGATGGCATGAAATACTCTCTAGGATTTCCCCATTTCAGGTACTTTATGGTGCTTGAGACGAACAGAGTTCTTGAACTATGAAGCTGGGACTTACCACAAATCAAAAAGAACAATACAAAAATCAGCATTATAGAACTATACACAATTTCCATGTGCTTGCACCTTGATTTCTGGTCACCCTGTCTCAAAAAGGATTTATCGAAACCACAAAATACAGGGAAAGTGGACAAAGGTGAAAAGGACCAAAGTAAAGAATGGCTTCCATAAAAAAAAAAAGACACCAGAGAGATCAGTAACCACTTTTGCAAAAGAAATGTTTGAGAGGAGATTCAATATAGACCTACAAAATACAGGTACTATGAAGGTGGTGAATACAGAGTGATTATTCACTAGTTCTCCTAACACAAGAACCAGAAGGCATCCTAGTGAATTAACAGGCAACGGACCTGAAGTAAGCAGACAGAGGAACTTCTTGGGCAATGCAAAGGGTACATTCAATCCCCTCATCAAGATCATCTTGAATGTACCCTCAGCAAGTTCGCAGA
>NW_010220541.1:0-874 GCF_000695765.1 Mesitornis unicolor
AGGGAAAGATCTCCACAATTTTGCAGTTGGGTGCTTCAGTTCATCCTCCTTAAGAACAGAAAAATACCCTTTTGGATCCAGTTGGTCAACAGAAACTGTTTATTGCTCCCTTCCCACCACGTGGTGGGTTTGTGTTATCATTCCCTTGGTTGCTGCAGACAAAAAACCTCTAGGTTAACATAACTGATCTAAACTAACTCAGTTAATTTTGCCAGAGGTGGATTTACCGTTCATCATCGTGAATTCTCCATTGGCAAAAGGAGCAGTGGAGCATCAAGGAAATGGTTACAGACAGCAGTCTCCCATCAGCACAACTAGATCTGGGGGAAGATGTGTCTCCATGGTTATACTCTCATAAAAATGTATAAATAACTGAGCAGTAACTGTGAGTGTAAGTGCATTTCCCATTATCTGGCAAATTGGATTATTTTTGGAGAAAGACCAACAGTTAAGTAAAATAATGACTTAATTCTAGCAACTTGTCTAAAGGGTTTTAATATGAAGAGCGGAAATATTTAAGAATAAATGAGGTTTTACAGAAACGAAAATAATATACCATGACACTGAAAACCATCAGATCATAGGACAGTTTTCTAAGATGTGGTGGAGGCCTCGGCTAGAATGGCAGATGAAATGAAACAAAATATTTGCTGGGCAAAAGCTTAGTGATCCTCCAGCGGCAGATGAAGGGACCTGATTTTCTGAGTTGTCTCATCTTGGTAGTCCCATTTTAGTCTTTTGAGCTGTTTGTCGTAAGAGTAAGCTGCACACCGAAATCAGAAATACAGACTCTACAAAGATGGTAGTAATTTGGTGCCCTTTCAAACTAAGGACATAGTGAACGGTTTTAAACTGTAAGAGGGGAGGTTTAGAC
>NW_010220542.1:0-876 GCF_000695765.1 Mesitornis unicolor
AGCATTGTTCTAGCCCAATTAGTAGACAGACAAATGAGAAAGGAGCAGCATGGCATTTTCTGGCATAGATTAACAGAGGCAGCCACTGCACTCTACATCTGTTTAGGTTGGGTGAATAAATTGGAGCATTTGTTACTGTGTTATAGATGTCTCGTCACTTGTCAAATGTGAAGTGGGCCAAGGGAAGAACAAAAAGGGCTCTTGTCGAGCTGGTGAGATGGGCTGCTTCGCTGCTGTCAGCTCTGATTGCAGTGAATTTTGCAAATAGCAGACAGTTGCCATTTCCAGCACTGAAGCACGAATGTTTAATGATGAGAGCACAAACCAACCAGATTAAAGCAAACAGTCCACCTAGCACTGATGTTGAACATCACTGATTAGTGGGTGTGGGAGGAGGGCTTGTCTCCTTACCTGCTTCTGTAGGATTTCTTGGTTGCAGCGAGAGAATACAGCCTTCAGGGAGTGAGAAGAGCTGCCTCGAATGGTGCTATTCTGTTCTCTGTTCTGTTTGGTTTTTACATTCAGATATTGGTCTGCGTGTTAACCAGAACAATTCATCAGCCTTTATAGACATTAGACCTACTGAAAAGTTCTGTGGGAGGTCTGCAGAAAGCTTTTGCTGAATAAATAAAAAAAGACTAAAGACAAATAAAGAATTCAAATTTTAAACCAGTTGGAACAATGAAATCGTTTGAACGTGTGTCTTCTAAAATGCTTTCTAAATGGAAACTTCAGAGGGACCTAATTTCTTCTGTTTTTCTGCTCTGTGGTTTGCATAGAGGACTTTATCGAACCTTCTGCTGAGGTGTTTGATGGCTGCAGTTGTGGTGCTGGAAAAGCTTGCATTCCCTACTCCCCCCAAAAAGGCTTTTGCTC
>NW_010220543.1:0-877 GCF_000695765.1 Mesitornis unicolor
CTCCTCTCCGCTCAGACACGTCCAGGGCCCGGACATGAACTTCCAGCGAGTGCCCCAGGCTGGGAGGTTCCCCATGGGGGCAGGCGACTGCCCCAGCTTGGTCTCACTGCCCGAAGGGCAGGAGCCAGCAGGCATGGAGTGGGCTATGGAAAGGTAAGGGGGGCTCAGGACACCCTGTGGGGTGCAGGGTCTGGCCCTGGCACTGGCACAGCCACGCTGTGTCCTGGTTGCACAGAGCGGGTCACTGCTCTGGCAAATACAGGTTGTGGTGCTCCAAAACGCATCGTTTGACGGCTTGAACCCAGGGGACAAGGTTGTCTGCTTCCCTTCTTGCCTGCCTGATGCTGCCAGCAGGCTTTTTTTAGCCGTGCCGTGCCGTGCCATATCAGACAACGCCGTGCTGTGCCGTGCCGTGCCACGCTGCTCATCTCAGCCTGCTCTCTCCCCACAGGGAACTGCGGCGATGCCCCGGCAAGCACTGCCTGACTGTGCCCAACGTCCCCATTGACGTCTTCATGGCCACGGGAGGGACCGGCAGGCGTCGCAACACCTGATGGTTCCCGCACCAGCCCTGCACTGGCCGCAGCCAGCTCCAGTGCTGCCAAGGACACGGATTGCTGACACTCTTTGTCATAAATGGAAGTCTTGGAGCATTTCTGTGCTCCAAATCTGCGTGTGGTGTGTTTGCCATGGAGGGTTGTGGGCTGAGAGGGGACACGGGGGGAAGAGACACGAGGGGATGGGGTGGATAGGGCAGGATATGAGGGGCTGGGCCAGGAGGGGACAGGGTGTGAGGGGATGGGACGTGAAAGGTGGGCCAGCAGGGGACAGGACAGCAGTGAGAGGACGTGAGGGCCAGGCCAGGTCCTCCCAGCCG
>NW_010220544.1:0-876 GCF_000695765.1 Mesitornis unicolor
CCCTCAGTCCAATGCCTATGAGCTTGCTCCTCAGCCACTTTGACCTTGCACCCTTGGGGCTGGCTCCCCACTTTGAGAATGAGAATTCTGAGAATGGTTATTGACTGAGTTCCATAGAACAAGACCTTTTATATTTTTTCCCCAGTTTTCCTTTGCTTTGAGGCCACTGCAGAGCTACCTGGCCACCTCTAGGAACAGTTCCAGCGCTCCCACCCCTTCACCCAGTGGTGCTTCTCTCCATCACAGGGCCTCCTTCTTTGGCCTTCACCTTCCAAGCACCCCCGGGGATCCGAGTGCTCTCCTTTTCGTGCCCCTTGGCCCGACAGGCATCCAGCCGGGGCTTAGCTGACTGCTGAGCTCTTCTGTGGCCCTTTGGGGCCTTGCGTTTCTCAGGCTCAGGCTCAGACTCAGACCTTCAACAGGAGACCCACGTGAGGGGCCTTCACCACGAGTGCTCCACAGCTGAAGGCCTGACTGAGAGCGGTAGTCACGGTCCCCGGCAAGGGTGTGCACAATGCGCACACAGGGCCTGGAGCTACTGAAACCCCTTCCTGGGAGCTGGCATGGGACCTCAGATGACCGTTGCTTTGAGGAGCCAGCATCTAATGCATCACTGTGCTCTCGCCCAACAGGGAAATGCAGGCCAGACCTTTCAGATGAAAGAGACAAGTTCATCATCTCTTGGCTGTGCTTTGCAAGCCTCAAATTGCTGTTTGTCAACATGCTTCACGGAGAAGATGTGTTCCAGGTTTCCTGAGGCGTTGGCTCACCCTATAAAAAGCCTGTGACACTCCAGGCCCTTCCATCCACATCTCTTCCCTTGCTCTCCACGGTGAACTTGGTAAGTCTGCACTCACTCCTTCTCTGCCTGCTAGT
>NW_010220545.1:0-877 GCF_000695765.1 Mesitornis unicolor
ACAGCCTCCGGCAGAGTAGACAGAAACAAATTTATATAAATACATTTCTTTTAAGATTATGTTTACAGACATGTCATTCTGAGAATAACTTGTCTGCTTTGATCTCATTGAACAAGCACTAAGTTCAGGACAATACTGAGGTTCTAAAAAAGAAGTCAAGGTATATTAAGTAACACACCACCTATGGGTCAACAAGTTGATCTGCAAATCATTACATGGTAAGAAACAAGTGAGAGGAGCATCTTCATGCTTACCATGTTCTTCTAATCTTCCCTGAGACAGCAAACATATGTCTGACTTCACCTAAGAAAGATTCGTGCTAACAGCAGTAGTTTCTTCCAAACCATAAGAGTACAACTACAGTGCTAAGACAGCTACTTTTAGAAATAGGATGCAACTATAAAGATCTTTGTTCCAACTCACCATGGCTGCTCTCATACTTAATTTTGCATTGCTTGAGCTGTGCTCAGGATTTTGTGCTTTTTGAGTTTGTTTTTGACCAAAAGTGATGCTTTGCAAATAATTTCATGTTGCATGCAGATCAGAAGACTCAACACCTAGGAAAGAGAAGTACTCCATTTCCCAATACACACAGGATATTCTTTTCCCTTAAATGTACCCCCTTGCAAAGCAGCACTGCTTAAGCCTGTGCTTTTAAGCTTTACACTACAGCACGTCTGCAACTGCTCCTAACGCTGGCAGAGCCGATGCTACAGTGACCACTCCTGTCATGTCAACTAGGGACAATAAGGACAAGTAACAGGGTCTCACACAGACACTTGGGAGGCACAGCCGGGTAGGCACTCGGGTGGACAGGCAGGAAGGTGCACAGTTCCGTAAGTGAACAGAAGATTATTATTATTATTATTATTATTAT
>NW_010220546.1:0-841 GCF_000695765.1 Mesitornis unicolor
CTCCAGGATTGTGAGGGTGCTAACACTGACACATAATAAATAACAACAATTTTTGTTTATTTGTGAATTCTCAAAATATAATGGGTGAGAGAAAAAAATAATACAGAAGCGGAGGATTGAGTTAGTTCTCGTGCCGTAGCCTTGTGCCCGGTGGAACACCAGACAAACCTAGTATGCACGATCAAAGCAAGAGCCCAATGGGATTATTTCAAATGAGATGCCAAAATAACCTAAAGTACTTTTAATATCCCTGGAAACCAAGCTTGTTCCCATGGGAGGTAGAGCATCCTCAATTACTACTGATATCAGGGAGAGCTTGAAATTATTTACAACTTTTCTTGGGAGGACAATGCCCTTAATGATGGAGCTGTCCCTGCCTGAAAAGTTGGGTTTGGTCTGTGTTACACCATGAGGAGTGAGTGGTGGTGGCATGGACCTCATTTTCCTGACATTGACTTCACTTGCAGATGGGCAACCATGGGTCAGCCATAAATGAAACGAGAAATGAAGGTGGTAGGGCTTAGGAAGATGGAGGAGAGAGACAGGTCTGCAGCCCGATTCCAGTCCCAGTGCTCACCGTATGTGTAGGGCTTGGACTTATGGCTTTAATAAAAAAAATCAAAATACTCTTCAGGTCATATGTGATTGTAGGAATACGCCAGATAAATGAACTCTTTCTGAGCTCTCTTACACCAGCATGCTGTGGGCGAGCTTGTCTCCTCGTCCGGACAAAGTGACCGCAGGAGTTTCTTGGCTCCAGACTCCCGGTCTAGACTGTAGGACTTTTTTTTTTCTTTTAAATTAGGAAAAAGGCTTCTGTATCATGCTGGCACCTTTGTTA
>NW_010220547.1:0-878 GCF_000695765.1 Mesitornis unicolor
TATATATATATATATAAAATTTCATTTACACCACTATGTACCATTACCTCTAATCAAAGTAACTCCTATTAGAAAAAGAAAAATGTCACAAACAATTGCAGCTGATGACGTTGCTTCACCGTAACAACCTGCAGCAAATGAACAGGTAACCATTAAACCTAACTCAGGACTGACTGTGCTAATGCTCTACCAGTGCATTCCAGTGGGAACCTGGTGATATTTTTCATGTAAAGAACTTATTTCATAAAAAAAAGCTGTTTCAAAGCCAGACTCAATGATTAATGTGAACTATTCAAAGAGTTTAAGACAAAAGTAAAGAAAGTGGAAAGCAAGAAGAATAGCACTTTTTAGAAGCTGAAATAGCTTAATTTCTTTTTTTTTGTATTATAGATACAGTTTGCCTTTGAATTCTAATTAAAAAAACTCACTAAAAATATAAAAAAGCTCTTTTTGAGTTACACATTAATTTCAGCCCCAAATACTTTTTGTCTGCCTCGTGAAGTGAAAAATCAGTTTTTCTAGAAATTATATCAAGTGAATGAATTTGGAAAAATAGAAATTAAAGAAACTTTATTGCATCTACTCAAGTGCACTAGGATTTATATTAAAAGTAAATTATTACTTCCTACATTAGGCTTCTTCATTATAAAAATCATAGCAACATTACCCAGTGAAAAAGAAAGAAAAGAATCGTAATTATGCAGGATGTAATCCAAGAATCACATTTACATTGAGCATATACAGGGATGAAATGTTAAAGGCAATAACCAGAATGATAAGCAACTCTGAACTCTGTTCATCCCACCCCGTAAGGTTGCTAAGAAATGAATCCTTCTAAATTTATACCAAGTATCACAGAATATGAGGAGTTGGAAGGG
>NW_010220548.1:0-842 GCF_000695765.1 Mesitornis unicolor
TTCCAGAGAAAGAAGTGACAATCTCTCAGTGGACAGTGGCATTGATGTACTGCAGTCAAGATGACATGAAAATAGCTGTGGTGAAGAGAAACATGTAAATGCAGGTTTTTCTTTGAAGAAGGTGGGATCTGCTGAGACTTGACCCTACCTGTGAGATGTAAGGTCTGAAATTCTCCAGTGCTAAGGACTGACAATCCTGTCCATGGCCTCCATCAGCAGTAGACATTTCTTCCTGGCATCTCCATGAGAAAATTAGCCCTATATTTGCAGCTTTTTGCCAGTGAAAAGATTAGTGGGAACATTGGGTATCCCACTGGGGAAAATCTAAGAATAACATTAATACTGTTATCTTTATGAATTCAAGCATCAGCCAGAGCCTTTCAGAAGCAGTAGAAGGGACATGACACGTTCTGCAGCTAACATGGCAACTTCAAAGTGCACGGACAGCATACACACAGTGCCACTAAGTGATATAAATACTTCTCTCAGCACTCCATGCCAGGCTCCCTGTTGATACAAGCTGTTCACAAGAGATTCAGGCTAAAGCTATCCATAGACAGAAGGAAACCAAAAGGTTAGGGTTTTTTAGATGGAAAATACATGAGGTCTACAAGCTCCCAGTTACTAATTATCCAGTACTTCTTTGAAGTATCATTTTCTGTTGTGCGCTAATCTCTGTACTTTAACCTGTGTGTTTATCCACCAGGGACAGCTTACTTTGGGAATGGTGGGGTACATCCTCATCAGAATGGCACAAACTTAGTAGGGTCCTTCTGTGCCATGTCCCCACCTCTGCTATGTGAGGACAGCACACACATTAGCACTGAGCCTAGCACCACACC
>NW_010220549.1:0-877 GCF_000695765.1 Mesitornis unicolor
CCTCTTTGCATTGCCCAGTGTTTCTGTTCCCCTTCTAAGCTGTGCCAAACATTTACAGGACCAGACCCATGGATAACTCGCCCACTGAGGCAAGAATGCTGCAGCCACTGCAGAGCAGTACAAGAACCCTCCTGTCACTGCAGACCAGGAGACAACCTCCACTACCCTTATCCTTTCTGCACAGGGACCCCCGTAAGTGTCAGGGAAGGAATGTGAGGCAGGAGGGCAATGCTGTGGCAGCTGGGCTCAGATCCATGGGACAGTGACCATCAGTCTCGGGCAACCAGGTCACTGGCAACATGGGATGCTCTTTAAGGCAGCAGGAGGAGCAAAATGGTTGTGTTTGCACTGCAGGCTTTGTTCATGCCTGAACCCTGGGAAGACACCTTTCCCCTGCAAAGGGAAAGCACGGAGTCCACGCGAGGCCATTGCAGCTGGGAGAAATGTCTGTCTCTCACTCTGCCTGTCTGTGGCAACCTTGGGAGCAGCAAGCCCAGCTTGCCAGGGCTCTCCCCTTCCCGCTGACAAGAGCAGCCAAGCAGCCTCCTCTCCTTTGGGACGAGGTGCAGCAGTCAGCCTGCCCTGTTCAGGAGCCCTGAGCCATCTCTGGCTGGGATCAGAAAAGAACCCATGGGCTGCACTGATCTCCTGGATGTCATCAACAGCCTGGTCAGCAAGATCCTTTCCCCCTGTTCAAGCCTACTCCCTTCACACTGTGCTGTGATTTTGGTGGTACCAGTGTCACTCAGTGTAAAACAAGTTCTGTCGCTGGTATATGCCTCTGCCTGCATTAGCATCTTCTCTTACGTGTGTATCTCCATGCAACCGTGTCTTGCCTGTTCCTTGTCAATGCGCCATCATGTATGTGACGTGTTCC
>NW_010220550.1:0-843 GCF_000695765.1 Mesitornis unicolor
ATAACAGAGTGATTGCCATCCCCCAGCTGCCACATGGCCTTCGCCTGGTGTTCAGACCAGGGAAAGTCCATTTCTAGCACAGCGGGAGACAACCATCCTCTCATTGGACTTCAGCAGGTTTTGCTCATCATCAATACTTCTCCTGCTCTCTGAAAGTCTCTCTGACACAGTGTGCCGAGCAGTGTGAGGGCCATCCTGCTTTCAAATTGTGGGAGGGAAATACTGCTGATACGACATCGGCTTTTATTTCCAGGAGACCTCTCACAAGAGATGGCTGTCCTTCACCAAGTACATTTTGTGTATTAGGCTCCAAGTGTGACTGAACAAGAACAGGCCATGGCTGCTGGCAGGCCCTCGGTATGCTGCCCGGCTTGCCGCAGGCTTGCAACACCGTTGTTACATGGACCTGCTCATGGCATACTCCAGATGGCAACTCAGGACAAGGGGATTAGCTGTATGGAGCACACTCCTACAGAAAATGAAGTTGCTGCCAGGCTTATTTGTTGGTGACTGTGTGCAGAGCTCTGGAGCATGCATGCTTTGTTCTTCCTGTTTCCTACCTTTGAAATGTCTCTTCCCAACAGAAGACAATGCCATGACTTGTTTGGTTTCAGTGCTCCTGTTGGAGGGGCAGGGAGCCGCATAGACTCATTCGTATACATAATTCTCTTCCTCTTCATTTAGTTATCATAGGGCCCATGAACCTTTAGGCTCTTCTCATAAGAGCCATTTGAGCTGCAAGCATAGAGCTGCTTCTTATTTGTAAATCTCCTCCTTCTACCCCAAAATACAGATATTTAAGGCATTTTTTAAGATGTTAAAACCTTATATCAGTCCTCCTCA
>NW_010220551.1:0-879 GCF_000695765.1 Mesitornis unicolor
TGCATCATGGTGAAAAATGAAAGGTAATCAAACTGCCAACTATTGGTGATCAAGCTGCTGACTTAACAGGACACTTGAGTTCGTTAACAGTGACTATGGTTCTAATAAGCAATTAAAAGAAGTGTTATATTGCGTTAGGTTACTTGCGATCAGCATTTTGAACAACCTGGTGAGCATATATTTTGTGCAGCCCACGTCGTAGCGGCAGTGACCCCAGAATGAAAACTGGCTACATTTTTGGTGATTCTCATTTTGGGGGCTACAAAATCCTGTCAGGTCTGTGTAAAAATCTGCTGAAGGCAAGGAAAAAAAGGTAGGTGGGTGTTAATAAGAATGGCTTGAAAGCCTGTTAATCTAAAATCCAGATGTTTTTTATTAAAAAATTTAGAAGTATTCTCAAAGCCAGCACCAGCTGCAGGTGTTGATATGCCATAATTGTTTAGATACTATGGTAACAGACACCGTGAAAAACCCTGAGACAGATAGTTTTACACCACTTCCCTTCATTTGACCATTACGTTCACTTTTGATTCATATGCATCTCCCAGCTGACGTTTTGGCTCCAATGAATTCACAATCTGAAAGAAAAGCTTAGTTAAAACATCCACGCTTCACTCAGTTAATGGAGAAATGCAGCGTATGCTGCTAGTCCATGCATTAGATCTCACTAGCTATCATCTCCTTCTCCTTCAACCCAAACACAGCTTTTTTACAGCTTTAAAGTACTCTCATGAAAAGTTTTGATAACCAAGTGTGAAAGAAGACATGAGTCCAAGAGAAAGACAAAGTGCATCTTGGAGATCTAAGAACTGTCCTGTCAGTAAAAAACACTAGCAAAAAATTATTAAAATAAATAATTTTTTTAAAAGGAAAAAAAAA
>NW_010220552.1:0-879 GCF_000695765.1 Mesitornis unicolor
ATCTCCCTTTGATTCTCCTGGAAAGGGAGCAGGACTTTGGGCAATAACAGTACTGTCTTTTTCAGACTTCCTTATAAGCTAAATGCCAAGTGTTTCAAGAGCCTGAAATTGTGCCTTAATTTATGTATAAACCTGGGAGCTCTGGCGTCAGGTAGGACTGGAGGTAAGACACTGTTGGCTTGAAAAGGCTGATGAGAGAGAGATGCCAAAAAGCCTTAGCACTTATTTCTGCATGGGGAAGAACAAACATTTCATCTTCTAAGTAACTGTCCAAAGCCACTGGTCATTAACGGGAGTGGCCCAGCATGGAGAAAGGGTGAACAAGGTGGAAAGATGGAAAGGTGGAAAGCACCCATGGCAGACCTGGATTCCTGCTTCTTCCTTTGGCTCCCACTCCTCGTCCTGGCTCACTCAAACACCAGTGTTTGTGTTGAGGGAGTTTCCAGCTTTGTGCCTGCATTTCCCAGCCTTCATGTCAAGGTACTCCAAGATTTAGTTATCTTACTGTGATCTTCCTTCCAGTCAGTAAAACAGTCTTAAAACCTTTGAAGTAGTGGGTTTCAGTGCACTTCAGTTGACTTCTGAGAGGAGAGTTTTTCAAAGAAAGCTCCTAGCGTGCCACATCACTTCTCTGTTTGTTTTCTTCTTTTCTTACAGTTATGTAAATCCAGGAAGGCCAGACAGTAATGAAGGCAGATTAAAAAGTTACCATAAGGCAAATCAGGGTGTGAACTTGCAGAGCATCAGCTAATTTGCAGTGACTGCCCATGTGTGTGCTCCTACCCTGCAGATCCCTTCAGCAGTACCACTTACCTCTCATTTCCTTCAGGCTCAGAGGATATACATGAGTGTCTCCGTTTATGGCTCAGGGCAAGCCCA
>NW_010220553.1:0-878 GCF_000695765.1 Mesitornis unicolor
TCCCTAACGGTCTGGGATTCTGTGATTCAGTCATACATCTTCATCACTTGTATTCGCTTTCAAATGCTGCTGATAATAATAATAATAATAATAATTTTAAAAGTTATCTGAATCTATAGTTCAGCTATATTGAAATCTGGAAAAGATCAAAGTAGGTTTTCAATTTTTTTTCCCGTACAATGGGAAATCATTATTTGTGAGTATGGGTATTTAATTACATTTGGACCATAATTGAAACTGTGATCTAACAGCCTGTTTCCTTTTTCACAAAGCTTAGAGATGACAATTTTGCTACTATATTAGAATACCTAGTTGGGAATAAAAGAGAAGCTGTCGAAGTTGGTACTAAGGGGTTGGTAGTCACATACAACGCTCTAGACAAAACAGTACGGGTTTTCTCTCTGTTTGCCAACTGCTCCTTCTTACGGTTGATTTCAAGACTGAAGTAGCATTCCAGTGTTAAATTCTTGTCAGTTTTCTATTTTTAAGTGGTAAATGAACCCTAACTGCAGGTTTTATTGTTTTCATGTCCGTTTCCTACAGGCATGAGCTCAGGAAGTGATAAAGATGGCACAATTACCTCTGGCTTTTCAGTGACGAATGCCAAGTGATTTCCTGGCTACTTCTAGACAATGGATTAGGAAATAAGCCTTGTGACCAGGAAACTCTAATTATTCTTATAGTGTTTTTCTTGAAGCTGACTGCCTTAAAACAATAGACGCAATAAAGTAACTTTCAGCTCGTGCTTGCAATGCCTATAAATAGTGGTGGATGAGCAGTTAAATGTCTGAAGTATTCTTTTTAACTCAAGATCTCTCTGCTAACATTGATACGACTGGTCTCAATTATTTTTCACCGTTCCCTCTTACACAAAAGCT
>NW_010220554.1:0-869 GCF_000695765.1 Mesitornis unicolor
CCATCCCCCAGTTACCAACATCACCCCACCTGTTTTATTATCAAGACTAGGATATTAATTCAAGCTCTTGTGACCTAGCCTGCAGCAAAGTTCCAGTGCTAAATTCAACATGCTACTGAATCTCTATCCATGAAGCTTACACACCTGCATTAACCCCATTCTCCATGTGGAATTCCAAACCAGCTGTGACCACGTGCCAGCAGATTACACATTCAGCGTAAGCAATATAGTCCTTACCCAGCACAAGCTTGCAGACACGCCAGCATAGTTGCCAAGGTTTCTGGGGGAAGCTGAGCACTTTTGGGTTGATCTTTTTCTGGAGCAAGGCCACCAAGGATAGATGGACATCTTCTCTTTAAGAAAGTCATACAAGCCTGGATGAAAGGTTCCTGAGGAAAAAAGGGTTATCTTAATCTCCCAAACTGCATCCAAGCCACTATTTCAAACTTGGCAATTGCACCGTCAAAAGAATCGCACTAAGCTATTATAGTTCAGTGAAAATGTTGAACTATCAGACCATGGACATTTTCCACAACTTTAAAGCTAATAACAGAACTGTTAAAGTGACTTAAGTTAGTCACTGATACAGAGTGCAGAAATAAAAAGAAAAATCCTGCTTTACCCCATGCTCCCGAATTTTATCTGTGAGCCATTTGTCAAGTTTGAGGTATTCCCGTCGAGAGGCAAGTGCAGCAAGGTCAATAACAAAGGCAAATGGAGTACCATTTAGCAGCATTGACAAGGCCTAAAGAGAAAAGAAGACTACTAGTGAAGACACAAGGATACCCTTCCTCCTTTCTTGTCTAATCCCCATACACTTATTAGTAAAGAAGTCCTGCTATCGCTTGCTGCTACGCTTTCTTAGTACC
>NW_010220555.1:0-879 GCF_000695765.1 Mesitornis unicolor
AAAAAAAAAATGCAGGATTTGTTAACCGAAGACTTTAAAACAGATGAGTCCTCATTTGTTTGGTTCAGTCTCTGTGACATTACCAAGGAGTCTGGAAAGGGAGCGGATGGGGATGTGGGGACCAGGAGGTCTTTTGCCCATAAGATGGTCTCAGGATGTCAATTATCAGCTGGCAAAGGAGGCAGATCTTTTTCAGGAGTAACTCATTTTTGGTTGTTTCATGTGGAGAATGGTATCTCAGCAGCTGTTGTAGAATCCCCTCCATCTTACTCTTTCTTCTTGTTCCTTCTCCCCTTTAGCACTTCATGGTAGCAATGCTGCAGCCTCAGCGTTCCTGCATCATGACTCAGGAACGATGAGATGCAGGAACCTGAGGGTTTGCTCATGCCCCTAGAAGAGGATAGACACTGGAGCTTGTTTGGCCGGCTCCTTGCCCCCCACCCTTCCACCTCAAATCTCTTCGCTCAGTTATCTGAGTGCTCTTTCTCGCCTTTTGATCCCTAAGGAGCCTATCGCAGCTTGTTCTTTCCTATCTCCAGGTTCAGTGTTGTTACACCCTTCCCTTCCCACCACTTTTAGCTCCCCTTTCCTCCTCATTTCACTGGCTCCTTACTCCCATTTTCTCCACAGCTCCCCAGAATAGCTTGCTTGTTCAACTTGTGCTAGTCTTTCCTCTCTCTAGGCCCTCTTTTCACTACAGCTATCAGTCTTGACTTTTTTTAACCCCGTGTACTCTGATTTTCAGTCTAGTCATGTTATACAGCCAGTCAAGCTTCTTTTCTCCCTTTTTCACCTCTTCATTTTTCCAATAACTCCTTCTGTCTTAAACCCCACCAATGTGCATCTGTAGCCCAGAAGGACAACCACATCCTGGGCTGC
>NW_010220556.1:0-880 GCF_000695765.1 Mesitornis unicolor
CCAACTCTTAATATTCTGTGATTCTGTGACTAGACTTTTCGTCATTCTGTTTTATACTTCCCTGGTAAAGACACTGTGCCCAGGGCAAGGAACACCCTTTCAAAATGCTAATTTTGTAGCATTCTCCCAGGTGATGTTGTTTCCTTATGAAACATCTATCACTTTAGGGAGAGAGAAGTGTTGCCAGAACAGTTTTCTGTGTTGTTATTGCCTTCTCTGGATTTCTTCTGATGATTTATTATGTGACTGATTAAAAACAGGTTGTTACTATTAAATGTGTTATCATGTGATACAAAAGGGGTATACCTGTGCTAGCAAGAAAGCCATACCGGGCAATTGAAAACAGACTGGAAAACAAATCAATGCGTAATTTAAACTTCATTTCTCTTAAGCGTTAAGTCCCATTATTATCCATATTTAAACTGCAACAGCATTTTCTTGACTACTGTTGCAGCCAGCTCGTTAAGCACACCTTAGTAGCCAACACAGCCTTACCGAAGTAGCTTAGCCTGCTAGGTTGAGTGCATTTTTGAGTAGAAGGATGAGATTCTGTCAAACCTCCTCCAGCAAGAGTGGTTATACTGCTGGTGACAAGAGGTTGGCCTCGCCTTTTCAGCTCCCACCTTGGTCATTTCGAGCCTCCACTGGGGAGAGAGCGGCCAGGAATGATAGCCAGGTGCTGTAGGTTTCGGCGCTGGCAGCGGGACAGGGCTGCAAGGGACGCTAGGTGCTCCCTTAGACGCGGAGCGGCGTTCGGACTATTTAACGATCACGCCGCTCTGCCATGGCGGAGCCGTCAGCAGTGCGCGCGGAGGGGCTAAAGTGGCCCCGTGCTGCGGTGTGATTGGCTG
This sequence comes from Mesitornis unicolor, assembly GCF_000695765.1. Classification (NCBI taxonomy): domain Eukaryota; kingdom Metazoa; phylum Chordata; class Aves; order Mesitornithiformes; family Mesitornithidae; genus Mesitornis; species Mesitornis unicolor. The sequence continues at coordinate 852 of NW_010220556.1, forward strand.
TCGTCGAAGTTCCCCCCTCCCCGTCCCTC
>NW_010220557.1:0-878 GCF_000695765.1 Mesitornis unicolor
TATGAATTTTACATGAGCTGATAAAATGATTACTTTTGGTAATGAAAATGTTAACTGTCTAAGAAAAAATATTTTATAAGTTTTGTGAAATAACTGGGTGCATTTCTTTGTTCTGTCTCTGGGAACCACTGCTATGCCATGTATATACTTTTTTCTCTGGTTGGTTTCTGCTAACAAGATTTTTAAGTGAGTAATCACAAATCAGTAATTTTCTTCTGCATTACAAAGAGTGGCGCTTTCCTTTCCTGTTGCTCTAAATTTCAAATTAAAGTGTTCCGTTGTATACACCTTGCACTATTTGTGGCTTTATTTATATGTAATACATATGCACATATACAGTTGAGTAAGTATGTGTATAAAATGCAATTGATAGGCTATTTAAAATGTGTAACTACCTTTGGAATATAAACCTTGTTTGTTTTCAGAGGATATGTGGTTGTAGACTACTTGGGAAAAAATCTCCCCTCCTTCTTTGTTTTTACAGAAAACAAAGAAACAAAAAGAATCAACAAAAAAACCAATTTCAGTCTTCTAATAATTAATTTTAATTCATCAAGAATCAAATCCAGAAAATAATAATTTTTCTCCTTGTTCCAAGTGGGGGAAAGGGGGAGAGAAAGAAGTGTTTTTTCTTACATAAAAGCCCAAGAGGGATAGTTGAAGTGCCTTGTTCATCACAGATAACATAATCATTTTAGAGTAGTATCACATGTCAAAAGGCTCTCCTCTGCACCTAGCAGCTATGTGTGACAGAGTGGGTCAGTAGTGAATCCTGGTGCTCTCTCAGGAATCTGATGGCTGTTGTCAGTCTCCTCACCAGGCTGCTTGTGTTTGTTCCCAAGGAAAGATGCTATGGATATGTTAATTCTTTTTTTTTT
>NW_010220558.1:0-878 GCF_000695765.1 Mesitornis unicolor
CCACTGAGAAGAGCCTGGCTTCCTCTTTACTACTGCCTAAGTAGTACTGATGCCATCCCCCTTGAGCCTTCTCTTCTGTGGTCTGAACAGAACCAGCTCCCTCAGCCTCTTTTCCTAGGACAGATGCTCCCAGTCCCGAGGTCATCTTTGCAGCCCTTCACTAGACTCTCTCCACCATGTCCTTCTCTCTCTTGCACGGGGAAGGCCAGAATGGGGGACAGCACTCCTGGGATGACCTCACCAGTGCTGAGTAGGGGCAAAGGATCACCTCCTCGACCTGCTGGCAATGCTCTGCCTAATGCAGCTGAGGATCCCATTGGTCGCCTTTGCTGTGAGTGTGCATTGCTGTCTCATGGGCAACTTGCTGTCCGTCAGGAAACCCAGGTCCTTCTCTGCCAAGCTCCTTTCCATCCACTCAGCCCACAGCCTGGGCTGGTGCTTGATGCAGACTTTGCATTTCCCTCTCCTGAACTTCACAAGACTGCCATCAGCCCATTTCTCCAGCCTGCTGAGGGCCCTCTGAATGGCAGCACAACCACCCACTTGGTGTATCAACCATTCCTTCCCAATTTTGTCTTGCCTGCAGACATGCTGAAGGTGTGCTTGGTCACACCGTCCAGGTCATCAATGAAGATATTAATCAGTATTGGTGCCAGTATTGATTCCTGAGTACACCACTAGTGACTGGCCTCCCACTGGACTCCATGCTGCTGCTTACAACCCTTTGAGGCTGTCAGCTCAGTGCTAGTTTTCAGTCTGCCTCCCTGTCTATTTATCTAAGCCACACTTTATCAGCTTGTGTATGAAGATGTTGTGGGAGATGGTGTCAGAAGCCTTGCTAAAGTGGAGAGAAGCAACATCCACTGCTTTTCCTTCAT
>NW_010220559.1:0-880 GCF_000695765.1 Mesitornis unicolor
GTTTTAGTCCTTGCATTGGATGCACCGTGACAAAATAAACCCTGTGTGCATGAGAGGGAACGGAGAGGATGACATCAGGATTACAAGTGGTGTCAAAGGAGACAGCTTTTCCTTTCACAGGCAATATTTGCATGTGTAACACCGGCTCCAAAGACTTTTATAACCTCCCTTCTTTGCCAGTGCTGTGTGTTAAGCCATAAACGTATGGCTCCACTTAAACTGGGGCCAGGCTCCCCATGCGGGGCGAGGATTTCCTGCAGTTGCCCCTTGTACCTTGCGGATGAGAAAGTTTGGGGGAGGCAGTGAGTACAGACGGCAGATGGGATCTGATCGATCAATGATGGCATCGTGGAGCATAATCTGATAGTCCCCAAAAATGTCACACTCCCCCTTCATTGGAAGTAGCAGGCGAGGAGGGAGAAGCAGCTGATCCAACAGACTTAGGGCTTAAATCCACACGTTTAACCAAAAGGGACAAAGCAGACATGTTTGATCGGGTGACGGAGGAGATCTCAGAGGCTAAAGATCAGGCTAAAGCTGCTTTTTCATGGGCAGAATAGATGCCAATCTGTAATACCTTTAATTGGGCTAAGCCATGAAATGGCATGTTTTATGCTTGTGCTCAGATGTGGATGGATTTGATTTAAAAAACACATAATCAAATGAACTGTGTGCTGGTGAAAGATGGCATGACATGGCCACCCTCCCTTCACACAGCAGCAGAGACAGTGTGAGGAGAGCTTCACCCCCCACCCTGGTATGTGTCAACCCAACGGGATGGGTTTAGCAAAACTTTGTGACTTCATCTTCCCTGCATATCTCTGCTGAGCCAGATACAGTACGGTGTCTTCTGATTTATTTTATTTTATTTTATTTTATT
>NW_010220560.1:0-880 GCF_000695765.1 Mesitornis unicolor
GTGGCGTGAGATGCAAAGACTCAGCAGCCTGATGCATTAAAAGGAAGAAATACGATGAAAAGAAGGAGCAGGGACCTGACATTGTTGATCAAGAAATGTTCATCTTGCTTATGATACACATTTGCACCGTAAATACTATCTGCATGGTCAAAGATTTAATAACATCAATCTAATCTGACGACAACGTTAAGCTGTAAGTTTGTGGCATTTAAATACGTGAATACTAGATACCAAATTATTTTAACAACACAGAAGACTATAAGGAATCACAACATATAATAAAGCAAACACAATCATGAAAAGCTCGACTCACTAACAGCTGTTGATAAGCATCCTCAGTGCCATGAAGGACGTATTTGCCATGTATTAATGTCTACCTTTTAAGATCAAGATATAAATAAAAGGGCGCAACACAGATATCCTTAGTAAACGCATAAAAGGAAAACAGCTTTTTTGGCATAAATACATTTAAAAAATAAGTGAACAATTTATTTTATTTAACAACTGCTCGGATTCCAATGCTTTTCCACTGAAATATCCCATCCAATACAACGTTTCATTTTTTAAAAGAAACGCACCTTTCTCATCCTTCGAGATTATCTTTGTATCTCTGTCCTCCTCAGCAGGGCTAAAGACAAAATAACACATTATTAAAGTCAGAAAGAAAAGTGACTAAATATAAATTATGAAAAAAAGCTAAAATTAAATACCTACCAGAAAATAGCTTGCAAACGAAAACACACCTTTGTATACTTGATTTAAGAAATCTGACAAGAAATAATGCAGTCAGATTCTTAAACAGACTTACATTTGGAAGACGTTTGTAAATAAAAGAGAAATTTAAGAAAGCAACCTTTGAAGGTTGAGGAAGGAAAGAAAT
>NW_010220561.1:0-879 GCF_000695765.1 Mesitornis unicolor
ATCTTTCCTATCAGGTTCTCTGTGAACATGCTGTAATATGTTAACACCCGGCACAGAGTTCCAGGACGAAATGTTGAACACGTGAGTAGATACGGTTTCTGGGAAGATGTGGTTCTCAAAGAGGAAAATGCCAGTCCCTGGGCTTTGCTCCTGAAGACTGCTCATCATTGTTTTCCAGTCTGGGTGCTTAAGGGGGAGAATTATTTCATCGGCGTCATTAAGAACCACAAACTTGCTCCTCTGCATGTTACGGTATATACAGTCATTGAGAGCTGTGATTTGTCCATAGTAGCCAATGTCTTTTGCATCCATAGAAAAGTGCCATTTAGAAGAAACCCTGAGGTGTGAATTTATTGGCCAGGGAATTATCTCTACAGTTCCTTCTTCCATATAATACTTCAAGACTTTCTCCATCAGATGGCTGCAGTTGTTCTTATAGATCACCACTTTCTGTACCCCAAGAATCTTGTACATTTCCATACTCTGTATAAACTGCAAGACATTGTTGTAATTTCCAAACATGGCAGAGATGCATACAGTGAAGTCAACAGAAAAGGTCTCAGCCTTGCGGTTTTTAATTTCAAACCTTGGCAGCTGGTCAATATTTCCACGTGAAGACTGATCAATCGATACATGTGTTGGATCACAGTTTTCAGGTTCCACGCAAACAATATCTGCTGCACCATAAGGGAATCCAAACCTATCTGAGTGAACATCAATTTCTGCTTTTGATACATATATCCTTCCATTGGGCTGGCAGCAGAACCAGCAGTAGAGCTGTTTTACCTCTTCATGGTGAACAATCCCAATCACGCGAGTGACTTTGCTTTCTCGGCCATCAAAGTATGGGGATATAATAAAAGTTCTGTTATCTTTTAA
>NW_010220562.1:0-880 GCF_000695765.1 Mesitornis unicolor
AAACCCCTCACAGAAAACCCAGTACAGTCTGATGTAGTGTTCGCTTGAGTGAGACAATAATTGAGTTCCATTATGTGTTGCTCAGTGCATGAAAACCTGTGTTGTGCTAAGTCTCATCTTCAGGTGCTTCCTGACAAAGATTGTTGTAGAGTATTATACTTACGGAAAGGGTTTTAAATAGTGGTCTAATCATAAAGTATCACTGAGAAACGTTTTTCTGTTTACTTTGTATCTTAAGATAGGAGAAGGTTGGGAGGTGTCAGACTGCCGGCTGATTACCGTGCCAAGTGTACCCCATTGCAGCTGAACGGAAAGGTGGGTTGGCATAAACAGAGCGTTTTGGCGTGAGGGCAGAAAGTTGCACAGCTCGAGTGTGATAGAGCACGATTTGTGTGTTCTGATGTACATCTTTCTTGTTTCTTTTTTAGATGAACTAAGGTAGGTTTCAATTGTTAATTAATGTATAAGAGAAAAGGAAGGGGATGATGTTACGTCACCTTGCCTTCTTAAAAATGTAGTTGAGGAGCTCTGGCAAGAGAAGCATTTTGTTTGGAGAGAAATCCAAATCACTTTGTACCTCAGTGGGGGGTTTTTTGTTTTGTTTTTAACTCAGATTGATTTTACAACCCCACTGAGTAAGTGGACAATTTGATCTCTGCCCAGTACTAAGTTGTAACTCTCATTTGCCATCTGGCGAAGTATGGCATGACTGGGCTGTTTCAGGGAGACATCCGGGTTTAGAACAGTGGAAAAGCAAAGGCATTTGCCAGTTTGGAACACAAACAGAGCTGTCAGGAACACAAAACTGGAGGAGAGCCGTAGGTTTAGGCTGAAATGTATTTGTAAAGGCCTAGAGCTGCTGTGATGATAATATCTGAGC
>NW_010220563.1:0-877 GCF_000695765.1 Mesitornis unicolor
TGCCCAGATGCAGGACTCTGCACTTTCCTCCAGCATCCTCCAGCCCCAACTGCCCAGGAGAGCAGCATCCAGGTTCATAGACCCCAAGATGTGTTGGATGGATGAGAGTTATGGAAAGATCCCTCCAAAATGGTCAGTGATTATCTCATGGTTTGTCCAAGTGGTCCCAAATCTCTGGTCACTGGTGGTGCTGGTGTCAGTACAGACGTGTAGGCAGTGACTGAAGTCTTTGGATGCTCCAAGATGAGTTTTCCCTGGAAAACATTGAATTCTTGTAGAGCAGCAATAAGAGATAGAGGCATCAGGGCCGCATCCCCCCGCTAATAATAGGTGTGAATTTGTGTCTGCATCTCTAAAGTAGCTTGATATGACCAATCCTCCTGGATAAAGGCGAGGGATTGAATTATTACAAAAGGACAATATTTCATTTCCTATAAGTGCCTTAATCTCATGAGTAAATATTACAGCTTTGTGCTATAATCCCTAAGCTGGTATATCTCTTCCCTTCCCAGTTACCTTTTGTGTTGATTTACATTTAATATGTTGCCATTAAATCTCTTTCTCTCTCTGAGGCCTATTATAAGTGCAGTATTTATTCTGTTGAGTCTTTTTTAGTCACATTTGTATTGTATTCTAATGTGCTGGCACAAAAGGCTGCCGGGCACATTCTGGAGATTATTTGCATCTTTTTCTTCCCTACTTTTTGCCTACGCTGCCGAAAACACATGCTGGTTTGGCCCTGCACCCAAAGCCGTGCCCCTCATACTGATGAGATGCCTGCAGGAAAGCCTCTCTGATAACTCCTGAGCTTTGCTGGTCCTCCTGGTACCCAGAGGAGCATCTCGCCTGCTAGATCTGAGCATCCTGGGGTGAAAAA